>NW_016160270.1:46843-48318 GCF_001687245.7 Rhagoletis zephyria
CCGCCTACAGGGCCACGCTGCGATCGGGCGCAACGCGAGCCATGTGGGACCGTTATAGGGAACTGAAGAAGGAAGCGAGCCGTATTTGCCGCAATAACGAGAGAGGCCGAAATACGTGAGTGCGAAGATCTTGAGATGCTGGCCGACAGGAACAGAACGCACGAAAATTCTACCAGAGGGTTAGGCGACTTAAGGAAGGTTTCAAGACCGGGGCGAACTCCTGTAAGAACCGCAATGGCGACCTAGTGACCGATGTCCAGAATATACTTAAATTGTGGAGGGAACACTTTTACAACCTACTGAATGGCGGCAGCGCTGAAAGTAGTGAAGAAGACGAACCCCAGTTCCCAGTCGATGATGATGGAGTAGCTGTTCCACCGCCTGACTATGACGAGGTACGAATAGCGATTGCGCGGCTGAAAAACAACAAAGCTGCTGGAGCTGACGGCCTGCCAGCCGAGCTATTCAAGTACGGCGGCGAGGAGCTGATGAGGTGCATGCATCAGCTCATAAGCATAATATGGTCAGATGAACGCATGCCCGACGACTGGAATTTAAGTGTGCTCTGCCCAATCCACAAGAAAGGCGACCCCGCCATACGCGCCAACTACCGCGAAATCAGCTTTCGAAGCATAGGTTATAATGTCCTATCGAGTGTATTGTGCGAAAGAGTGAAGCCCACCGTCAACGAGCTGATTGGACCTTATCAGTGTGGCTTTAGGCCTGGAAATTCCATCACTGATAAGGTATTCACAATACGGCAAATCTTGGAAAAGACCCGCGAGANGCTATTCAAGTACGGCGACGAGGAGCTGATGAGGTGCATGCATCAGCTCATAAGCATAATATGGTCAGATGAACGCATGCCCGACGACTGGAATTTAAGTGTGCTCTGCCCAATCCACAAGAAAGGCGACCCCGCCATACGCGCCAACTACCGCGAAATCAGCTTTCGAAGCATAGGTTATAATGTCCTATCGAGTGTATTGTGCGAAAGAGTGAAGCCCACCGTCAACGAGCTGATTGGACCTTATCAGTGTGGCTTTAGGCCTGGAAATTCCATCACTGATAAGGTATTCACAATACGGCAAATCTTGGAAAAGACCCGCGAGAAAAGGATCCACACACCATCTATTTGTCGATTTCAAAGCTGCTTTCGACAGCACGAAGAGAAGTTGCCTTTACGCCGCGATGTTTGAATTTGGTATCCCCGTGAAACTAATACGGCTGTGTAAAATGACGTCGAGCAATACCACCAGCTCCGTCAGAATAGGGAAGGACCTCTCCAAGCTGTTTGATACCAAGCGAGATTTCAGACAAGGGGACTCCCTTTCATGTGATTTCTTTAATTTGATGTTGGAGAAAATAATAAGAGCCGCAGAACTGAAACGCTCAGGCACAATACTTTACAAGAGCGTACAATTGCTGGCGTATGCCGACGACATCGATATTATCGGTAAAAACAAGGGCTACGT
>NW_016160270.1:48389-52633 GCF_001687245.7 Rhagoletis zephyria
TACAAGTTTGAAAAAGTAGACGACTTCGATTATTTGGGAACCAGCATTAACACAAATAATAATGTCAGCCTTGAAATCCAACGGAGAATCACTCTTGCCAACAAGTGCTACTTTGGGCTGAGTAGGCAATTGAGAAGTAAAGTCCTCGCTGCTCGTACAAAGATCACACTCAATAAGTCTCTCATCATGCCTGTCGTGGTGTATGGCGCGGAGGCATGGACAATGAAAGCATCTGATGAGGCGGCTCTTGGCTCTTGGTGATGGCGAATATCGCAGACGATTTAACGATGAGCTGTATAAGCTTTACAACGATATAGACATAGTGCAGCGAATTAAAATTCAGCGGCTCCGCTGGCTTGGCCATGTCGTTCGAATGGATAGAAACGCTCCTGCTCTGAAAATATACAACGCGGGCCGCGATGCTGGTAACAGAGGAAGAGGAAGGCCTCCTCTGCGTTGGAAAGACCAGGTGGAGAAGGACTTGGCTTCACTTGTCATTTCCAATTGGCGTCAGTTAGCACAGAAGAGAAATGACTGGCGTGCTGTTTTGGACTCGGCCAAAATCGAACGGAACGAAGCACAGCAGAATGCAGATCAAAAGAACTTTTTACGCTCATTTCAACCATGTCAAAATTATTTAGCGTAAGTAAAATATAAAGACGTTTTCGAAGGTTACAATTAAATTCTTTGATATTTTTTTTATATTAATATCTTATGAACCACATATCCGATTAAAAACTAATAACGTCACCATAAAGATAATCAATTTATCTTTCAGCTGATATACATAATTGAAATTGCTTTTTATATATTTGAACCAAAACCACTAAGAACCGAACATATGTTATTTTTTCATGAAATAACCTTTTTTGAAAAAAACTGCATGATTAATGGTAAAGAAATATTACTTATAAAGTACAAGCTATTATCTTTAATTCAATATACATATTTTATCATGATCTACTTTTGGGTTTTAAGAATTAAGTGATAATAAAAAATATAAGTGAACAAAGTAAATAAAGCTCTTATATCTTCTTTGTATATTACCTGCGTCAAATAAATTTGGTATCGTTGAAATCAGCGTAAAAAGTTCTATCAATCGGCACTTTTTGTTATTTTATAGCTAAACAGTCGCTATTCTAGACTTGTTCCAGAAATTTACGCAAACGAAGGTTATGCCAACAAATATTTAGTATGAAGAATTTTTGGTTTTACTACTAATATAACTAGAAACTGTAGAGTGAGCAACATTCTGCACATGTAAAGGAGCCGATTTTATGTGTGGGAGCGAGAAGACTGTTTTATTACAAAACCTTCCTGTTATTGAATCATGTATAAAACCTATGAAAATATTGAAGCAAGATTTGGAATTATTTAAAAAATTATTGTGTAAATAACTTTGAAATTTTGAAATATATAGAAACAACCAATAAACAACTCAAATTGGAAAATATAAATATATTAGTCAAAGAAGATAAAAAGGTCAAAACTCATTTATGTATTTTGTATATTGTCATAATTTTAGTAATTTACATTTACATTAAATTAAAAAAACCGCATAAAACTGCCAATGGAAACGAATATATAGAAATTCTAGAAAATATACGCAAAGTTATATTAAATCAAATAACATCAAATAACAGACAATAATGAAAAATCGGGGACGATTCATCTTAGAGAAGGGGGGAGTTAATGGCAGACCACACATAGCGGCACAGTAGTAAAGCAATTATGCAGCTGCATTTAACTTCTTTGTCAAAAATTGAAATTGGATATATTTTTTTTTGCGCTCTGAATGGAAAATTCCATGCAAATAACTTCTTTGTCCAAGCCATTGGCATTTCATCATAGCATGATGCAATGCCAACGCCTTATGGCGAAATTAATTGTTAAATAAATATTGTAAATGTTATAAATAAGCTAAGATTGAAAATAAGGAGCAGTATTTTTCAAAAGTTTGAAACTTACTCAACTCGTGTTTTGATTTATCAGCGAGGTCGCGGATTAAAATATATTTTTTAGTGCTTCCCAAACGGGGAAACATAACTTGCACGCACGAACCGAACAAATATTTAATTTTTAAATCAAAATGACAATTGACGTATGCCGTTATGCGCCGCAATTGTGTTTACTCTGACGGATTTCACTGCGGCAACTATACAGCTGTTCACTTACCGCCGACCGCTTTACCGTCGTCCGCTGTAATTATGGGTAGAGCTTTACATGCGCCTCACGTTTTTAATTTTCAATCTCATAAATTGTTTATAAAGACGTTTGCTCAAATTTTAAAATCAAAAGTCATCTAAACAAATTCTTTGGTACTGCGAAACAATATTTTCTACTTTTTAGTCCATTTATATAAACGCGGTATACACAAGCGGTTTTGTGCATTACTGGTTATTAGGCAATGCGCTAGCGATTGGTAATCGCTAAATTTGGATCAGGTAACCGCTACCGAAAGGACACGCTACGCGTATCGCTCGGTACGCTTCAATGACATTGCCATGTAAAATTCGTTAGGAAAAGGAATTGGTATCGCAAATTTTGTGACTAGTACCCACTGTGGCGAGCCAGCGAAATTGTCAGTGGTACCAGTACTAGTCACCCGATAAAGCGATACCAATTTCTTTGCCTAACGAATTTAACATGGCAATATCATTGAAACTTACCGAGCGGTACGCATACCTTGTCCTTTCGCTTGTGATGACCTGTTGCAAAGGTGGCGATTACCAATCGCTAGCGCATTGCTTAGTGAGCAGTAATGCACAAAATCGATGGTGTATGATATTTTCAATACGGGCGTCGCATTGCCTGTCGCTAGCGAATTGCCTAACAATCGGTAATGCATGGAATCGTTGGCTTATGTCGTCTCTTGTCACCAGCTTAACTCCAACAGAACTACAGGGAAACGATTCAAATTGATCGCAACGTTTGTGTCTTTGGACGAATCATTCGTGAAATGTTTCCTTTGTTTTCGAATTGTGATATATACATATTAGGGATGTCAGTCCCGGGATCCCGGTATGTCGGGATCCCGGGATCCCGGTCTTTTTTAAGTCCCGAATATCCCGGGATTAGTCAATTTAAATCCCGGGATTGCTGGAAACAATTTTTTTGTTAGCCAATTAAATTTTTATCACAAATATCCCCTCTCAAGGGCAAAACAAGAATTTTTTGCAACCCTTAATGCTATAATTTCTTTAAGATCAAAAGAAGGAATAATTTTGCTTCGCTCAAAATGGAATAGGTGATGCACTTATATATTTATTTTTTACTTAAATGTGTTAACTTTTTTATTTTTACTTAAATATACTGATAATATCTTAAATTCATCTCAAACAGTGATTTAAAAAATTTTATATAGCTACATAGGCAGTTACTGCTGTACCAAATACAGTCACTTACAAAAATATTTTGCATAGATTTTTTTGCAATATTCAAAATATTTTTCATGGTATTTTTTTGTTAATTAAAAAAAATATATAGCTCATTTTACAACAAAAATCATGTAAATCAAAATTTCACACTTTAGAGAAAGTTGGTTTAAGTTCACCAAATTATCATAAAAATATCAAACTTTTTAATCATAATTTTTACAAAAATTCTATTATGCAGTTTTATAGCCCATTCAATTTAATACAATAAAGTGCAATTTTAAAGTTGCTAAAAACTCCCTTGATTTTTGAATTTTTTTTACTGACGATGTTGGGCATTTTCTTCCTTATAACGAATTTTTTTGTGGCAAAAAAAATATATAAAATGTCAATGGGATGGTATAGCAACTTCAAAATTGCCCATACGTATATATTTTTTTAAATTAACTTTTGTTTTTGTTATTTTTTGGCCTTTATAACAATTATATTCAACAATTTATATTGAGCTCGAGGCCGTTTTAAATGAAAATTTTTATTGTGGAAAAGCAACAATAATTTGAAAAAATGGTAGAAGTGATAGCTATTTCGGAAATCACCACATTTCCTCATCAGACTTCTTTCAGTAGGATTCGAACCGACGATCCCACTGACTCAGCCAGTTGCCTATGCACCGTGCTAAGTACGCCTTGTAAATTATCGTTTGCTTTTTTCCACTATTTTCATTTTTGTTATGCCAACACAATCAAGCGCAGCTATTCCGCTGCAATTCACTTGAACATGTGGTTGTTGGTATTGTTGGTTTTTGCTAATAATTCCATTTTTAGAATGTTTAACTTTTTTTTAGCCTCGTCCTTAAGTTATTTGTTTTTG
>NW_016160270.1:55866-59901 GCF_001687245.7 Rhagoletis zephyria
CCCTTCTTTTTATACAATTAAGGAGCGGCTGAATGGTTTAACGATGTTAGCGGTACATCTTTTCTAAGCGAAGATCTACGATTTTGAAAAAAAAACTCGTGTTTTGCCTATAGTGCGACGCCTCTAGCCATTGTGTATCACAACTTTAAGTTATCGATGCAAATTTTTTAATCCCCCTCTTCGCCAAATCCTGGCTACGCCACTGAATAGTACCGTTAATTTTTTTCATGATCCAATGATCGGATCTGAACTAAATTAGTATGGGATCACCTGCAAAGCGGTTGACGTGGTCCAAAGTTATGCGGTAACATACATAAAAAAAAATATTCCGACGAATTGATAACCTTCTCCTTTTTGTGAAGTCGGCTAAAAACTACTGAAACAAGTACCAAAATGATAAAAGAGTAACGAAATAAAAAAACTACCACCTTCTAAAAAATACTTAATAAAAACTTAAAATTGTTGACACCATTCCCTAGCATTATAAATCAGTTAACTTTTAATCGTAAACAATTTCGTTTGTGGTCGCCAAGGCCTACTACGTATATTGCGAGTAAAGAAATTTTGAATAACATGAGATAATATTATTATGATTATGATTATCATTACTATTGTGAACTCCTATTCCCGATCAAGGACTCCCAAATTAAAGCGAAAGCAGAAGGGCATTTACGATCGCATGATACAAATGTTAAAATAATAAGAGCTGCAGAACTGAACCATGTAGGAACATTTTTTTACAAGGGCGTGTAATTTCTGGCGTGTGCCGATGACACCGACATCATCGGTAGCAAAAATCGCGAAATCTCTTCTGCCTTTTCCAAGCTGGATAAGGAAGCGAAGCGAATGCGCCTGGTGGTAAACGAGGACAAGACGAAGTATCTCCTGTCATAAAAAACAGTCAGCGCATTCGCGCCTTGGAACCCACGTCACTATTGACAGTTATAATTTGGGGAAAGTGGAGAATTTCGTTTACTAGGGAACCTCATTAATACCGATAAAAATATCAGCATGGAAAAACCACGCAGAATCACTCTTGCCAATAAGTGCTATTTTGTACTGAGTAGGCAATTCGGGAGTAAAGTCCTTTTTTGACGTACAAAAACTACACTCATCATGCCCGAGCTGTTATATGGCACAGAAGCATAGGCAATGACAACATTCGATGAGGCGGTTCTTGGATATTCGAGAGAAAGATCTTACGGAATATTTACAGGCTTCTACGTGTGGGCGACGGAGAGTACCGTAGACGATGGAACGATGAGTTGTATGAGATTTACAATGAAATGTACATTGTGCAGCAAATGAAAATACAGCGGCTTCACTGGCTTAGACATGCCGTTCCAATAGGAACCGAAGTTCCAGGAGTGAAAGAACTCAACTCGCAATCCGCTGGAGGTAGCAGAGATTCGATCAAAATGTTACATTACCTTAGCTATCGCTTCGTCTGGAATTGCTGTGACATTGTTACCAGGTGGAAGCATTGGGAATTCGGCTCTGAGCTGCCATTGAACATACAAATTATCGAAACTCCCACGTGCAATATTTCCAGAGCATCCGGTATGGAAAAAGTATTACAAAAATATAAACTCATTATTTGGGATGAGTGCATCGTGGTACATAAAAAATCGGTTGAGGTTCTTGATCGATTGTTGGAGATTTGCTTGTGTCAGCCGACATGGCAGTCCTGCCTGAAATATGCACCCCTGAGTATGAGGCAATGCAAGAGACGAGCGAGAAAATGGAGAGTCGTTCGTGTAATCCCGTCGAGTCAACATCGTCTGCGAGTCGTGATTGTCATTGAATATATTCCGATAAATTATAAAGTCATTTTAATAAATGATATTATATACATTCTAAATTACTAAAGTAAACAGACAATTCGTATTTTATTTAAAAGGAGAAGAGATCGGTATCTGGACGTTCCCTGGCACGTGGAAACGTTAAACCATTCGGGAATGCATTGATATTGCTCGCAGATTTTACGCAAACATTGTCTGTAGTTCCTCGATTAACACTAGCGGACTAGATAAATGCTTGCCAGAAATAGTCAACATTGCGACAAGACGAACATACATACACTGCAGCCGAAGTATTCTCGCGACAATTACTGGATATTGGGAATGGAAAGCTGCCAGTCAATGAGAGATTACGTCGAATTTTATGGTCTGATAATTTTTGTAACTTAGAAACATCGAAAGGAGAACTGATCGAAATAATGTTTCTTTATTAAGAAAAATAATTATAGCAATCACGATTGGCTCAGTGAACGGGCTATCCTCGCTGCGAAGAATAACGATGTCTTTCAACTAAATAATAGTGGTACTGACAACAGTCGTTGCTTGAGCTGATCTCCTCTTTTACTAGACTGCCCGGCCACTTGCTCACTTTGGTGAATACCACTACTCTTATTCAATCCAGCATTCAACGTGAGGAAATAGCATATACGTCGATAAACACCGTTGTGGAAAAAGACAATCCAACGGAGTTTTTGCACTCGATTGATCTTCCAAGGAGACCCCACATACTGAAATTGAAAACAGGTGTGACAATTATCATGTTGCGGAATATTAATCAGCCAAAACTTTGCAACGGAACTTGACTCGCGTTTAAGAAATTGATGAAGAAAGTAGTGGCCTTTCAAAGGTGAAGAATTCCCACAATTCCGACCGATACACTATTTAATTTTAAAATATTGCAATCCCAATTCGATTGACATTCGGAATCACAATCAATAATGCTCCAGGTCGACCTTTGGAAAAGTATGGTTTATATTTAGATGCGGATTGCTTCTCAGATGTTGCGTGTTCCTGTATCGGCAAATCAGATATCCTTGATATCTATGCATAGAATGGAAAAACAACAAATATTGTGTGCTGTATTTTCATTTGCTTCTGTGCCATATAACAGCTCGGGCATGATGAGTGTAGTTTTTGTACGTCAAAAAAGGACTTTACTCCCGAATTGCCTACTCAGTACAAAATAGCACTTATTGGCAAGAGTGATTCTGCGTGGTTTTTCCATGCTGATATTTTTATCGGTATTAATGAGGTTCCCTAGTAAACGAAATTCTCCACTTTCCCCAAATTATAACTGTCAATAGTGACGTGGGTTCCAAGGCGCGAATGCGCTGACTGTTTTTTATGACAGGAGATACTTCGTCTTGTCCTCGTTTACCACCAGGCGCATTCGCTTCGCTTCCTTATCCAGCTTGGAAAAGGCAGAAGAGATTTCGCGATTTTTGCTACCGATGATGTCGGTGTCATCGGCACACGCCAGAAATTACACGCCCTTGTAAAAAAATGTTCCTACATGGTTCAGTTCTGCAGCTCTTATTATTTTAACATTTGTATCATGCGATCGTAAATGCCCTTCTGCTTTCGCTTTAATTTGGGAGTCCTTGATCGGGAATAGGAGTTCACAATAGTAATGATAATCATAATCATAATAATATTATCTCATGTTATTCAAAATTTCTTTACTCGCAATATACGTAGTAGGCCTTGGCGACCACAAACGAAATTGTTTACGATTAAAAGTTAACTGATTTATAATGCTAGGGAATGGTGTCAACAATTTTAAGTTTTTATTAAGTATTTTTTAGAAGGTGGTAGTTTTTTTATTTCGTTACTCTTTTATCATTTTGGTACTTGTTTCAGTAGTTTTTAGCCGACTTCACAAAAAGGAGAAGGTTATCAATTCGTCGGAATATTTTTTTTTATGTATGTTACCGCATAACTTTGGACCACGTCAACCGCTTTGCAGGTGATCCCATACTAATTTAGTTCAGATCCGATCATTGGATCATGAAAAAAATTAACGGTACTATTCAGTGGCGTAGCCAGGATTTGGCGAAGAGGGGGATTAAAAAATTTGCATCGATAACTTAAAGTTGTGATACACAATGGCTAGAGGCGTCGCACTATAGGCAAAACACGAGTTTTTTTTTCAAAATCGTAGATCTTCGCTTAGAAAAGATGTACCGCTAACATCGTTAAACCATTCAGCCGCT
Organism: Rhagoletis zephyria; assembly: GCF_001687245.7. NCBI lineage: Eukaryota > Metazoa > Arthropoda > Insecta > Diptera > Tephritidae > Rhagoletis > Rhagoletis zephyria. Next base: position 59,879 of record NW_016160270.1, read on the forward strand.
CCTTAATTGTATAAAAAGAAGGG
>NW_016160270.1:63437-67306 GCF_001687245.7 Rhagoletis zephyria
CACATTTCCTCATCAGACTTCTTTCAGTAGGATTCGAACCGACGATCCACTGACTCAGCCAGTTGCCTATGCACCGTGTCAGTCTTCCATCTTTGATCCATCGGTATACCATACTTGGGACCCTTTGTCAATCATAGATATTATCGCTTTACAGCAGTCCCTTTCAGGAATTCTGACCTTGTAGGGCTTATCAAAGGATAATTTCGGTAGCATGATATCTGTGAGCTTGATAGCGGGATCATCCAGAAAAGGCTTGAGAACCTCCAAGTGACCCCAAAGATCTCCACTCTTCATGCTGATTACATTGGGCAGCCGTATGGAGCTCCAGCAGGCCTCCTTTTCTATCAGAATAGATAGAGGAGGAATGCCTGTAATTATACCGAGGGCATCCGTTGGACAGGTGCGCATAGCTCCTGTGATGGCCACACAGATCAAGCGGTGTAGCTTGCTCAAGGTGACACACGCACTTGCTTTCTTTGCTTTTGGCCACCAGGCCAGTGCCGCATATGTGACAACAGGTTTCACGACCGTATTGAAAGACCAATACGTTAGTTTGGGTGATATTCCCCAAGTTTTACCATGGAGTCTCTGGCAGGCATAAAACGCCCTTGTAGCCTTGTTGGTAATGTTAAGGAGATGTGAGTTCCAATTGAGCCTTTTGTCCAGAGTTACCCCTAGATACTTCGCCTCTTCTGAGAACTCAATTTCTGTCCCTGCCAAAGTGGGTTTAGTCAAACGATAATTTACAAGGCGTACTTAGCACGCGTGCATAGGCAACTGGCTGAGTCAGTGGGATCGTCGGTTCGAATCCTACTGAAAGAAGTCTGATGAGGAAATGTGGTGATTTCCGAAATAGCTATCACTTCTACCATTTTTTCAAATTATTGTTGCTTTTCCACAATAACAATTTTCATTTAAAACGGCCTCGAGCTCAAAATAAATTGTTTTTAAATTAACAAAAAAAATACCATGAAAAATATTCTGAATATTGCAAAAAAAAGTCTATGCAAAATATTTCTCGGAGTGACCGTATATGCATTTGTACTTGTAGTACAAAAACTATGTTATAAATTAATGAGGATATGTACATACATACATATATGTTTGTCAAATTTTATGTTTGTTTTTTGTTGACTGAAAATACTGCTTTATCGCCCTAATAAATATGTAAATGAATTACAATAAATTGTACTTTTTTTTGTTATATCAATCTGATTTAAAATACTATAATAGGATGATCACAGATGTGTTGCACTTTTACCTGAATTTCGGGACAATCCCGGGATCCCGGGATTGTATTTTCAGATCTCGAAAATCCCGGGATCGACAAAACCTCGAAAATTGACATCCCTAATACATATACATATGTATGTGTATAAGTGTGTATATGCATGTATATTTATACCGAACAGTTGCGCAGAATAGCACCCTTATTTCAGAACACGAATTCTCGTAATTCGTAATTCGTAGCTACGTTACGAAAAACGATAAATCGATATGCTGCAACCCTTGCGGAAATATGTCCAGCACTGCCAGCTATCACCTGTTTTTCGAAGTCTGCTTTATGAAGGAAAACAAAGTGGAAAGGAATTAAAAAGGAAAACACTCATCATGTGCTTGTTTATAGTAAAGTTGGTCGATTTTACATATTTTGAGGCAAAGTATGGATTCTGATGCATTTGCAATTATAGCAGCGGAGTAAGAGCGCGCTATGGTAATGGATTGACAATGAATGCGGAGCTGTCGGGTATAGTAACCATGGACGTATCTATGTCAGCTATTGGTTGATTTGTTGAGCCACAACAGCCTCCTATGCCTGAAGAACTGGTCCTCAGTCCAGTTAATGCAGTAACAGCTTCTTCCAAGCCATTGAAAATATGTATTTTGTTACGTCTACCATCTGGTACGCTTAGGGATTATAAGCCTTACTAATGAGAATTCTCTTTTCCGTGTTGCCGAAGAAGAGGGCGGTTTAAATAAACTATAATACAAAAATTAAAGATTTACCAAAAATTTCTCCCTGAAGGTGCTTTTTACAAGCTTTTTGGTAACGGGAGATTTGAAAAAGAAGCAATAGATGTAAAGCTTACAGTTGAACACCGTAACCACTCTTAAAAGATATGGTTTTCTCGTTCTATCATTATATATCAGCACTCTAATGTTGGCGGACGTACTTTCAACGTACTGCCAATATAGAAGTATTAGATATATGACTCACGCCTTTTTTTAAGTGTGTTCGATGGTACATTTTTATCCTTTGTTGGTAAAAATGATAGAGAACAGTATACGCATTCCAATTCGAGTACTTAGGGCGTTCAAATCACCAATAAAACTCCGAAGAGGAACTGTACTGGGACAATGTCAAGAAGCAGAGGCAATCTTCAACTGCGAAAAGTTACCTGAAAGCAATTCCATTGGCGAGAATGACATTGCGGAAAACATCAATGCATGGACGAAAGGGTTGGAAGGAAAATACCAGCACAAGGCGAAGGAACTTCTCCGCAGATACTCCAACATATTGAACAATGATGGCAACAAACCAGGCAGGACCGATGCAAAGCCGATCCGTCAAGCTCCTCGATGTATTCCACCGGCCAAACGTGAAGCTGTGAGCCAAATCATAAAATAAATGAGCTAAAGTGGTGTTATTGACAAATCAGCGGGAGCCCGCCGGTAGTACTTGTACAAATTGTGGGTTTTTGAAGCAACACAAAATTCTACACCTGACGTACTTATTGGTAAAACTCTGCCTAAGACGCAAAAAGGTAGACGCATTCCAATTCGAGAACCTAAGGAGTTCAAACCACCAACCAAACTCCGAGGAGGAACTGTACTGGGACAATCCCAAGAAGCAGAGGCAAACGTCAACTGCGAAAAGTTACCTGAATGTAATTCCATTGACGAGAATGACATTGCGGAAAACATCAATCCATGGACCAAAGGGTTGGAAGGAAAATATCAGCACAAGGCTAAGGAACTTCTCCGCAGATACTCCAACATATTTAACAAGGATGGCAACAAACCAGACAGGACCAACGTTGCGAAACATCTCATTGAAACTGGTGATGCAAAGCCGACCCATCAAGCTCCTCGAAGTGTTCCACCGGCCAAACGTGAAGCTGTGAGCCAAATCATAAAATAAATGAGGCCGTTCGTTGAGAGCTTGGAAAGCCTCCTCCTGCTCTTTGTTCCACTCAAAGGCTCTATTTTTCCTAGTGAGCTCGTGGAGGCTAATAGGAACGCTGGCAGAATTCGGAACAAATAGGCGAGAGTAGATGCAGAAAAACAAAACTTCGTAGCTCGTGGAAGTTTCTAGGTCTTCGCCAATCCTTTTCTGGTTCTATCTTTTCCTTCGCAGTGCAGATGCCCCCGGTTATCTCCTTGCGTCCTAAGTAGTTCACCTCCTTATTGAACAGTGAACACTTTTTAAGACTAAATTTAAGACTAGAACCAGCTAACCTCTGGAAAACTTCGTTCAAATTTTTCAGGTGTTCATCAAAGCTCTTACCTAAAACGATAAAGTCGACAAATACACCAAACATGCTTTCCATAAGTCTTTTAAACGTAGCAGGAGCATTGCACAATCCAAAGGGCAGCACCGTGAATTTCCAAAGATCATGTCCAAAGCTGACTTACCTCCAAAGCTGACTTACCTCCACTTGCCAATAACGGCTCTTCAGATCGAGTGTTGAGAACGATTTCGTGGCACTCAATGAGTCAAGATTATCATCGATACAGGGCAGTGGATTGCTGTCCTTTTTCATCACATCATTTAGTTTCAGGTACTCCATGCAGAACCGAATTTGGCCATCCTTCTTCACAAGTACTACAGGCGGGCTCCCGCTGATGGGTCAATAACACCACTTTAG
>NW_016160271.1:0-30966 GCF_001687245.7 Rhagoletis zephyria
TGAGCATAGCCTCCATATCGAAACGTAAGACGTATTCTACGTAAAAAAAGAACAGAAGTACGGTCGAATTTCGACTGTAAATAGAACTCCTAGTTTACCATCAATAGCCTTCCAGAAAAATTCGGTGCATTCCTTTTCGGAAAAATATTTTCAAAGTTAAGACACAGTGCTTCACGATGCTAAGTACCTAAGACTCAAAAAATGGGGTTTTTATTAGAAAAAGAATACGTGCGAGTTACCAGCAATTCATGGCATGATCCAAAGTATTTATTAATAATCACACTGACAGTTATTTAAAAACAAAACTTTTCGTCATTTCATTTTAATATAAAATGTGTGCCATATTTTTCCCAGCCCACCACAGTTAGCGAAACAATTTTCATGCGCTCCCAATAGAGCCATAAAAATAAATAACAGTCAAAAAAAGCAATCAACTAAAACGCCATTGTCATTTGTTTACGTCTGTCATGATTGAGCAACAGCCATCCACGCCACCAACGCCACCACCACCGCCACTATTCGAACGCACAAAAATATGCAACAATTCACGTAATGAAATTTACAAAACTTCTCTAAAATAGTTTTGCAATGCAAAGTAGTACAACAAAAGGGTAAAAGTATTTGTGTGTGAACACAACACAGCCATGCAGCGCGAGACAAAAGTTGCAACCAACATCATTTATTGTCCTCCGCATACTTTGACCGCGCTGCTGCTGCTGCTGCTTTTCGCCGATTCATTTCCTGCGTGACTTCTTGAGCACGCAACTCATCGAGGGCAAGGAGTGCAAGGGCGTGCGGCGGTAAGGCTTCAATGACGCCACCACTTTTGGCGACTCTTTGCATATCATTTGCAATTGTGTGTGTCCGCAAAAGTTGGCGCTTTTGGTTCTGCACTCTGCCCATCTTTTTATTCCAATTCACTCCAATCCACTCCACTTCACTGTGGTGCAGACCAATTTGTTGCATTTGCACTTGAAACTTGAGACTTGCGACGTGCGCATCGGGTGACATTTGGACGCCAACACGCACCTTCACGTCCTCACCAACTATTTAGTTTACGTTCGAAATTCCAGCTAAAATGGGCAGCTCCACTCATGTTTGTCACTTCCGCTATGTCATGCCGCATCGCGTTGCCAACTACATACAAACATACAACATACTTGTGCGCGCCAACAGCAAGCGTCTACCCATCTGAGGCGCTCAACTCCTATTTGTGAGTGTGAGTGTGAGTGCTGTTTGTTTGTCTGCCTTCCATTTTAGTGCATTTGACTTGGCTATTGGAGTACTTCACTTGTTTTTCGCTTTTGTTTTTAGTATTTTTATTTTTATTTTTTCACTTTGGCGTTGTCTACTTTCTCTTATTGTTTCATTGAGTTGGTTTCTTTTGGTTTTGCATATAATTTCTGTTTTTTTTTGCTGCTGCTTACGTTGATGCTTATTATTGTGTTTTCTCTCTTGACTTGCAGTTGTTGATTTGGCTCTCAACGCACTACTTATGCAGCTAGTAATAATAAGTGGCGCCCCATCAACGTTACTTGTTGCCCTCCCCAAGCCCGTTTTTCGCTATTCTCATTTGCATCTTGCTTAATATTTAGTTCCTAGTTTTTTACCTTTTTAATTTTGCTTTTTGTCCATTGCAGCTATTCTAGTCTAAGAGTAGCTTGTTTTGTTAGTTTTCCATGCTTCTAGTTTGAATGGCTTCGCATATGCATATTCAGACGCACTTATGTTCATATGTATGTATGTATGTATGTATGTATGTACATACATGCAATCCTTATATGCTTTGTATGCTAGCGCGTTTAGTTTTACTTGCGAAAATTGAGTATTTTATTCTAATTAAAATAAATGTTTGCTTGCCACCGTAACAAAATGGCTGCAAATGTGTTTTAGCAGTTCATTCAACTTTTAACTTAAATCGCAGATGCCTGCTGTTTTGCATATTTATGTATATGCACATTTGTGTGTGTGTATGTTTGCGTTTGAGTGGTTACTTTTAAAACTTGCTTTTTCCTAGATTTTGCGGTGCATTTAAAGCGAAGATGTTGCTTGCCTAACTGACGTTCGCCAATCCTTTGCAACATGATTATGGAAAGAACGACTGGGACCAAAATTATCACCCTAAAATCTATTCAGTTGGCGGTGATTATAAATGATTTTTGAAGTGAAACTTCTTTAGCGGCGGTTGGTGGGTTGAGAGTAAATTGGCAAATTCCACGGCAACTGCACACGGAAATGGTAGGAACGGAAAGAAGTGCTTCTTAAATTTATGCACTTGGTATTAATTTAACAAAAACGTGCTAATAAAAAGTTAAAAAATAAGACTTAAATAAAGACCAATACAAAAATGAAAGTAAAGGTAAGTATGTACATAGATGAAGAAAAGGATAAGGCAAAGGTGAAAATAAAAATAAAAACAAAGCTGCGTAAGGGTAATTTGAAGGAAAAGGATACAGATAGAGATACAGAGACTCAATATAAAAACTATTTATTTGGCGATTTTAGAGATTTTCTGAATGCTCGGTCGGGACTAAATCAGGATTTCCAAGATCGCTCGGTCTAAGGACCTCAGACTACTTTCAGCGGGGTTACTTAAAGGAGCTGTCGTATGTACGTAATCCGCAGATACTCCAGGCCTTCAAGAACATCATTCTCTAGGGCATCGACAATTTAACACCTGAAATCTTGACAAACGTAATGGAAAATAGGAGTAGTATAAAAATGACCGGAATCATGGCCCAATAAACAAGGTGAAGTAATTAAACCGCGTTCTCTGTTAAATTTCTGATATTCGGCTATCTGATAGAACAATGCTGCTTTTGGAATCAGGGCGAGTGCGTTAAAAATTTCTAAGGAGGATATTACATGTACTCTAAAATTTTTATGTTTTCAATTTTTCGTTTGTGTTTTCGTTGGATTTTACACAGTTGGATTTATTGCAAATATGTACTTGTATGTATAAGTCTACATGATATTAAAAACTATTTTTTTTGCACATAAGCAATATAACGGTTTCTATTTAGCTATCAGACGGAGTTAGGGACATATATACATATATATTTTTAGAAAAAGGTTACGTGCGCAATTTTGTAGCGCATTAAATTTTGGTTGATGGCGTTGATTTTTTAAATTTTTTTTACCGACGGCGTTATTATAGTCGGACATACACACTTTTTATGGTAGAAAATGCGCTAAACCGTCAGGGAAAAAAAATCATTACAAGTAATTTCTAAGCAAAAAACAAAACCGACTTTAATTCTCATATAAAATTTTAAGATTATAGCTAATTTCTTCACAGTGCAATTATCGGATCTAAACAAAATTAGTATAGGATAAATAAATGAAATATCTTCAGCAAGCCTATTCTGATGATCACAATCGTCAAAAACGTCAATTCCGTGAGTTCCGGCGCGCGAGAGAAAACGTATATCGTTCATATGCCCTGGCGTATAAGTTATCCATCAACATCAATACTTAGTTGGTTGAACCCCCAAAACCCCTACCTGCGTTCGCCACCGCTTTTCAGTAATTATTAATTTTTTTTTCACTCAAAGAATTGAATAAACTTCAAAAAAAAAAATGAAAATTAATTCTCTTACAAAAGCACAAAGCGATGCAGCTTCTCTGCCAGACGCAAATACTCCTTCAATGTCAAGTCAACGTGAAAAGAACAATCCTTATCCATTCGTCCTGAAATATCGCCAGAAATGCGATTGCTTTATAAAAAAGAGAACCATTTTGAAATATGAGTGTGTTTACTCTTTAGAAACGACGATAGGTTTCATGTAAATTTGGCCGGGTGTTAAATAAAAATGTAAAACAAGCAATAATTAGCAATAGAGTTCTTTAAATAAATTTGAAATTCTTTCATAAAAACACCCTCATTGGCACTAAAATTAATTACTTTATTCATCGTACATACATATTAAGACTTGGTAAAATATGTACTACATATAGGTCAATTACTTACCATGACTCAATGCATAGTGCGCGGAAGCATTCAGTCGCCCACTCTGCTTGCGCTACTGCAACTAAATATATCATAACTCTTCTTGAAATCATGCGACATTGACTCATTTATCATGCAGTGCTTATGCTTTTATTGGCCATTTAAAATATTATAGTCGCCAAGGACTATAAGTGATGATAATAGAGCGACAAGCAGGATGGCGAAAGAAAAAGAAAAATAAAAGTTGCAGTTTAAAAAATAATAACACTTTGCAACATAAAAGCATTTCCCTAACGGCAAATGGAAAACGGCTAGTCAACACGGTGTGGAGCGCTAAGCTTTTTGTTTTTATTTTTAATTTATTTTTTTTTTCGTTTGATAAGTATAGACTGATTGTTTCGTGCATTTTAGGTTTTCCACATATTCATGTATGTATATAAAATGATAGCCATTTTTGTTGCTAAAATTAAAATTTAAACTAGTGAAATCTTATCTAATAACTAATGAAAATAAGTATAACATATTTTATATTTTTACACGAAACGAGGATCAAGGCTTTGTCTTGTACTACAAGCGCACGCAAATCCTTTAGCCCTTAAAGTATTCGCAATAGCTGGTGGCAGTACCAGAGGACAACGGTCACCTCTTTGAGGTAATTGCAGACCCAAAGAAAATGAAGAATGATTAGGGCTAACGGGAACTAGGGCCAAATACCGTTTCTAATCAAACACATACAAGCTATTTGCTTTTTAGAAGCGTCATAACAAATCATTAAAGCATTGGTCCCTTATCAACTATTTATGAACGAGCTTATACTCAACCATTTACACAAACAGAGAATTCTTCGAAGGTGAACAATTAATTTTAAATAAGCTCACTTTTGCATGATAGGCAACATGCTGCTGGGGAACAGCGCTCTATTATCATTACGATAGTACTTCCACACTCACTAGCGGAGCTTCGAAGGAAACAAATTCATTTGTGCTTTTACTGGCATACAAACATGTCTACAATAGTAGATATGTACATAGGTATATGCACGGTGTACACATAGTGCGCTTTTCTATCTTTTGTTCATGACTGCTATTGTGCCTTTTGTTAGCTCTACCCATAGATACTGTCATTTGAAAGGAAACATTTGTAGATGTACATATATATGTATTTGCGAAAGCGGAGCGCGTTCAACGCTTCTAGGCAGATGTGGCGACGCGACGTCCGCACTCTCAGGGAGGAGCCCGGTAGTAAATAGCACGATATGTATCTACTTACACGAAACTCAACACTTTGTTAGCCATATCGTGTTAACTTGTTTTGCAGCAATGCACAAAATGTCAGACAGTCAATATTTTTTCAGCATTCACCCTTTGCCATTTGCCATACTCGCCATTGGTTTAGGGGTGCTAGCAAGCAAAGCGTTAAGCCCATTGTTATGCGCGCACACAAAAGAATACGCTTAAGCTGTCATCATTGATTTTTAATGCACTTGTTTACGCTTTTAAAATTCTTCGTTGCTGAAAAGCTTTTGCACAGACAGGCAACATAACATAGCAGCGCGGCACACCCTACCGACAGCTATAACTATTACCAAGAAAGGAAGTTCCGTTTTTCAATGCTTTTTCTTTTGTACAGACATAGCTATGTACATATGTATGCGTGTTTCAGTGCAATTTATTATGTTCAATCACTTAACGGCAGCGCAGACGACGCCCGTCCCAAGTTAAGGTGTTTACAACAATTCCCTTCATTTTTTAGTTCATTTTTAGTTCGATTCGTATTGTTTCGTATTTTTATTGCTGTTGTGGATTGTTATCGACACTCACAATCTACTTTAGTTGTGATTTAACTGACACTATTTTACACAAAGATGTACATATGTAGACGCGTAAAGCATTAAGCTTCTTTTGTCATGGCGTATGAGTAACGTGCACCTCTTCTGTTCTATGTGTTGGCGATTACTCATACGCCGTGGTTGCTCAGCAGCTAATACAAAGGTTTACGTACATATTACACACACAGGTTTCGTAGAACGGAAGTCCTTTCAATTATATACTTGTAGATATTTAATTGCATACGACTTATTGAGTTCAGGTGTCGGTTTAGGTACTAAAGCCATTTTTTATTTTAAATGCGACTTTGGTTGTTCACTTTGCTTTTCAAACGTTTTATACTCACATAAGATCAGATAAGAAAAAATAAAAAAAATGCATTTAGTAAATAAAATAATAACGGACAGATCTAATAAATAAATGTTAAAAAGGAAATAAATACAAATATTAACAGTTAGCAATTTAAATATTAACAGTTAATTTAATAAAGCTTTTAGTAAATTCTAACAGGAAAATATATAAAAATGTTACTAATATTTTACGACAGATAAAGGAGAATGTTTGTTGCTCCTTCACTAAGCGCGAACGATCTAACGGATTTGTATAACAACCGGGACACAGTATAAACTTGCTTAATACATAATTAATATTTTTTGAAAGGGAGCTGCCACCTGTTTAAAAATTTTTAATTAATTGAATTGAAATCTTACTATATGAATGTCAAAAGAACGAGCCGATAAAAGCTTACTTTCGAAAATATGGTTGAAGACGGTTGCCTCTTGTTTAAAAATTTAAGTAAATTTTATTAGATAATAAAGTTAAGCCAAGTCTTACAATATGCGCGGCAAAGGAAATCATTGTTCGGAAATATTATTTGAAGAAGCTTTTACCATACATATTCGAAAAATGCTTGATTCAGCTTTATTTCGAAAACATGTTTGAAGAGGGTTGCCACCTTTTTAAAATTAAAATTCAGTTTAGTTAGTAAGTCTAGTGTAATAAAACAATGTGAATGTCAATCGAAAATTGTATTTCGCAAATATTTTATAGACGTTTGCCACCTGTTAAAAAGTCAAACTCAATTAATTTAATTGTAATAATATGGATGTCAAATAAAAGATGTTTAAGAAAGATTTGAAATAAAAATATTATTAAAGGGCATTGATTGATGCCTACTTAAAATTCAAATTTAATTTAACATTAAAATATGGAACCCGAACGTGAGAATCATTAGAAAGCTTTATTTCGAAATCACTTTTGTAGAGTATGCAACCTGTATTTTCTAGAAAATACCCATCTATTTCATTTAAAGTCAAATCCTACGAGAAAACCCGCTGCTTTCATTGATTATAACGAATCTAGAGAGAAGGAATCGATAAAATCCGTTAGCCATCGGACCGGGCCTTCAGACTTAATGGCACTAAGTTAGTGTGTTTTCTAGCTGGTCATTCAAGTCAAAGTCATTCAAAGCCGCCTGGTTTAAGCCAATATTTCTGTCTATATTTTAGATTACAGCCCCACCCTCTTCCCCTTTACTAGTGTGACCCTCATGAATAAAAACACTTAATAAAAACAAAACACAAACAACCCCGCTCTCACTACCAGCAGTGCGCACTAGGTCAAAAGAGCAGTCGTTGTCAAAACAACGGTCGCAGTTAACGGATCAAATATACTTTCCATGTCCAAATGTTCAGCCCGGCGATCAGTGCCCAACCATCAAGATGTCTCAATGACCGCGTAAGATGACCAGCTCTTGCTATCGTCTCAGCCTGAGGAGACAAGTACCACTATTAAAAAGCTATATGGAGCGGTGTCAACGAGCTTTTCTCAAATGTTAGCCCTACTACCCACAACTAAGAGAAAGCTGGTTCTTGCTGCACTGTCGGATAGTTGGGATAAAGGCAACCGTTTGGCGAACAGCGATTCCTCCCAAGTCCACAATCTCCCAACTCATCCCATAAAATAAATCAGAACCATCCGTCAAAAGAGCCCACTTGTGAATGCTCTTGCAAGTCGGGCGGTCACTGAAATTGGGTGTAGGATTCCATTATCTTAAACAACATCAAGTGATTCAGGTGACCTTCCTGGAGATGGTTAGATAGCAGCGGAGGGGCTCTATAAAACCCAAAATTTGTGGCCGTTCGGGATTGATGATCACTTGCGGTGGGGACTCGGAGGCAACACAGTGGCTTAGTCTGTTAAAGTAACTCATATATCATATACTCCAAAAGCACCTACAGCATCCTCTGCTGGTGCGGCTGCAGAAGAGTAACACCACTGCATAAAGGGGGGGGCATCCAAACGCTGAGTATAGTGCGAGAGCCCGGCAATGTGTAAAAGGAATTATTTACTCCTTTCGGTGCGGGAGCTTTAAAATCACCCCTGTTCGGAAAGAAGAACTTTTCAACCCCTCTCCCTGCGGGCTAAAAACTCATTTCTGCTCCTTCTGATGGCATCAGTGGAGCCATTAATTAAAGTTAGGATGAAACAAGCAGCAACTTGGTCAGAAAAATAGCCGAATTTGCCCAAATGGATACAAAAGAGGTCGGAAACCGAAAGCATCCAGCGCTGGAACATCAGGTAGCTCTATGACGTCGTATTTTTTTAAGAGCGCTGGGTTTTTAATGAGGCCATTAAATGATTTAACCAATTTGATGACAAAAACAAAAAAATAAAAATCAAAACACACGAAAGAATCGAAATACTATTGGCCAAATATAGTAAAACTGCGTTTTTAGTTTTTCACTCCGACGTCAGGATTATTTTCAAAGGACTTTTAAATTTTAAAGATATGATTAATTCAAAAAGTTATGTTAAAAAATCCGGCCAATATGGATAAAATTTTGGGTATCAGATGAGAGAGAAAATTCTGTAAAATTTAAAACCAATCACGTTTATTGGTTTACAAGGACGAATAGTTATTGACATGCACTTTTAATAAATTTTATCTTTTAAAGTTAATAAGGTATGCTGAGGTCGTGCATATATTAGTCCTCAAACAATAAGTTTTTCAAAAAAAAATATTGCAACATTCATGGATATTTAAGGACAAAATTTTTAAAGGATATTTTCCATATCCATTCGTCCTACAGAATTTTTTATTTTATATGATATTCTTATTGTTATCCTACATTGCACTGAATTTTTTAAATAATCATATTGTTTTAATTTCAAAGTCTTTTAGAAAAATCCTGACGTCAGAGAGAAAAACTAAGTACGCAGTTTTATTATAATTTACCCATAGTTTCGCGAGTATATTCCTTTTTTTTTTGTGTCAAATTCTACTGTCGCGCGGTGTAATTAGTTCCCCTATGACACTGCTCAAGAGACCAGAACAATCAATGTAATAAAAATTACACATTTGTAGCAACTACTTATATGGAAAAGGGTGCCAAGGGTGTTCTTTTTTGAGAGATACTGCAAAAAGCGAAAAAAAAACTATTCTTAGTCTGGAGAATCGCCCATTTCCAACATCCTTTAAGAGGGGGAGCCTTTGACTAAAGCATTAGCTCATTTAGCTTGTCTATTGCTGTATCAAACCAGGATTGCCAGCATTTTCTAAGATATTTATAGTACTTTTTCTAAAAAGTTGGAAAAAATATAGTACACTTCAAATATTAGTAAAGTAAATAAGTAAAAGTAAAAACGATTTTTAAGTGATTGAAAAAGTTCTTCCTATGAATGCCGGAGTTGTTGGAATAGAGAGTAGAATGAAATGATTTTAATTAAATTTGTTAACTCTTTGTCAGTGTTTTTAAAAATATGTTATCATTTTTGATGATAAACTCACAATGACCTTTTTTTTTTAAGAATATTTCATTTAATATTGTTATTTCAGTATAAAGGTCATCCATTTTAATACACATTTTCTCGTGCAAATTAATGAAATATACTTATATTTATAATTGAAGAAATATGGTATTTTTGCGTACTATATTTTTTCCAACAGTATATATGTGGCGCTCGCCACTGTAAACACGGTATAATTGTCTTTTGCCGAATCGATCACTATCGATTTTCGATTGTATTGCTCTCTCACTATTGTATTGGCAGATGATCAAGACAAGTTAAGTTTTCGCTGGTAAATTGATACACATATTTTTCTGATTAATACGATAAGTTATATTGTAATTTCCGCGTTATTAAATTGCCAAAATAAAGTTTAATCTGTTCCATCACAAACCGGTTTGTATTGATTGCCGTTTCGCGCAACCAAAGCGCTAAATATAGTACGCCGACCGGAAAAATAGTACAATTCCATATATTATAGTACGGTTGGCAACCTTATATCAAACACGCATGCATCAATTGAAGTATAGAGCGGAAAGAGATACAATTAACTAAACATTTTTCAATTGAAATCTATACCCTAAATTGTCTTCGTAAGTAAAACAACTAATACTGCATTACAATAAACCATTAAAATGATAATAGCCAAGCAATTCTCCCAAAGTAATATAAAGAAACTCTAACCATATCTTAATAAATGAGATCTCTAAAAGTTTTCGTTTTCATGTCACATGCGTTGTCGCCAATGGAATTCTAAAATGCAAATTTGAAATTGCAAAACTTACTATCACACGCCTAAAATTGTGCAGCAGTCGTAAATGTCATACTTAGCATCACTTGCACATACATACTCGTAAATATACGTTTACTTGCTCTGATGTATGTATACTACATGTATGTATAGATATGACAATTATGTATGCACATAAGATCGGCTCGCTGCTCATACCTTCCATATTGCAAGCCTACTTCGAAAATATGCTCGCGTCAAAGATATTTCTAGAATAACCACCTCCTCGAAGCACAATCGTGTTTTCGTCATAAAGTTTTTATTTTTGAACCTACATACACATTTTAAGATCGTTGATATGGCATTTTTTTAGGACGAAAGAAACCTCTAAGATTATGAAAAAATCTATATTAACTACTTAAAGTTTTTAGTTTTCTAGTCCCTAAAATGCAATTTAGTCAGAAATAAATTGAGATACTTTATCTTGTGGTGGTTCTCGGACTCACTCTTGTTTCTTCTGTTCGGCCACCCCGTATTGCGGACTAGAGGTTCACACCGAACACTACTTTCTAGATCAGAAATGGGTCGAGTACGCTTCTTTTGGATCTCGTCCAATTAGAACTCCTTTCAGAATCCTGATTGGTTTACACTACAACATCTATTGCAGGAATCTGCGATCAAGCTATCTGAAAACTCAGTAGATAGATACTATTCACTACTAACAGAAGATGTGATCTTGGGAACTATTGTCTACTAAGATTCTTGAAAGATGAAGCGAAACATCTCTGGTTACAGCAAAGCTCTGGCAGGCGGTGCTTTAATAGAGTCCGATTAACTGGATTAACCTTGACAACTCTAAAAAGTAAGACTAGAAATTTCCAAGTTCGATATGAAAAGTATAAGAGATTTTATTGAAGAGCGTTCTGGGAAGGTGTAGTGGAGTGCCATTAGTATTCTAGATTTAAACTAGTACTAGTGAATAATCCTGCTCCCTTGAGATATTTGCAGGACAAGGCGCGAAATTGGGCAAATATTAGTAAGAAGTGGGCAAAGTGTCACAAATCAGCCTCACTACAATCCCGCTTAGAGTACTAAAAGGGTTGCTTCACTTGCATATTAGTAACAAGATTCCTAGTGTCCAGCTGTCAGGAGTTGTATATGCAAACAAGATATGTCAGTCGAGACCGCCCTTAACACGATCGCGAAGTCGATGCGGGAAGGTTTCGTACGTAAACCTTTGTCTGTCGATGGCTTTCTCGACTTCGAGGTTCCTTTTCTTTAGTAGCTGATTGGCAGATCTCTTAATAAGCTTGGGATCAAGACCGTGAGTAGACTCTGCTGGGGGTGGAATCTTCCCGGCTCTTCCTTTTGCTTTTGCTAGGTTCGTAGTTTCCTACCGGCTCGGACGAGCTCTCCGGAACTAATATCTGCCTCCCGTGAAACTTCGTGCTCCACACGAGGCGTTTTTCGCTATAACTTTGCGCTTTCTCTT
This sequence comes from Rhagoletis zephyria, assembly GCF_001687245.7. Taxonomy (NCBI): domain Eukaryota; kingdom Metazoa; phylum Arthropoda; class Insecta; order Diptera; family Tephritidae; genus Rhagoletis; species Rhagoletis zephyria. The sequence goes on from NW_016160271.1 coordinate 11,787, forward strand.
CGTAACTTTATCACAGAGAACCAACTCTGATGATTTAAGTGTGGCCCTAACTGTAAGTTGGATTCGGGAGGAAATTTTCTGGCGTCGAAATCCTCTTCCAGCAAGCTTTCAAATAGGTGGAGATAACCTCAAGCTTTTTTCTTTGTCCTGGAGACCTACCCATTCTAATGTGCATTATGTGTGTGTATAAGTTAAAATTTGTGTTCATTTAAAATTTGACATTTTTTGACAACACAAAAGTTCTTTTGCGATTGCATCTGTGCACGGAGCAAAGATTCTTTGTTTGCGATTTGGACGACGTTTTTCGTAACGCCAGTCAAACACCATTACTACCGCAGTAACCAAACCTATTTACTTTATTCTATATGTATATGTACATAAGTATGTATGTATGTATGACTTTCATAATAACTTGAATTGCATAGTTTTATCTTTATTTTAAATATGCATCATTTTCTTGATGCACCAAAAATGTAGAAGAATCAAAATATTACACTTTTGCTTTGCTCGCAAGCGTTTTATCAGAAACTTCCATGCACTTCGGCGCTCTCTTGCTGGCGTTTACTTCATTTGACAGAAGCACACACGTCCTTTATAATAGTTGTGCATATTAGAGCTTCAGTGACAAAAGTTTGTCCTGTTGCTCCAAATGAGGTCAAAGTGCAAATAATGAACTTACAGCAAACTGGCAACGACTGTGATTGCAATAAAAGCGTACCGGCGTTCATGTTGCTACAACCGACAAAGTTCTAAAGTTTAAAGTCACTCATTTGCCCTCTCGTACTCTTTTGCCATCGAAAAATATAATTTTTACCTGTCCACTTATCCATGCGCTCTCTTTCTCGCTTTATCCTGCTCTAGCGCTCTTGAAAATAGCATTAACTGTCAGTTTGACCATGACACTTGTCATTTTTACATACTTATATAAGCACTATATCTATCTAGATTGTATGTGCTATGAGCCTGCACTTCTACATATTTCCTGCTTAGTTAAAGTTGCCTGCCAAATTATGAACTTAGCGCCAACTGCACAAAAACCAAGCATTCGCATTTATTTGCTGAGGCAAGACAAATTCCAACTTAGGCAGAGGACTTTTACCTCAATGTGGTCAGTTGAAAACTGTGGAAAACAGGAGTTGGTTACAGGAAGTTGCAAAGCTAATATCATTCGTGTGCGCATTGCTCAAAGTAATTTTGCTTTGGTTTATTTTAAGTACGTGGTGACTGTACGCAAAGTTTTTTAATTTGTAAATTTTATACCAGCAGTAGGAGAGTTTAAGCGATAGAAATTTAGCGTAGCGATTATAAGAATTTCATTACAGGTTTTTCAAAATAATGGGCCATAGACAGGCCAGGCTATCCAATTGTTCTTTTAAACAGAAATGACAGCAGGCTTCTCACAAAAGCATTAAAGAGTAAGAATTCCGGCTCTGTTTTGAGGACGATGCGACTTCAGTAAATATTTCCTGTGAATGTCCGGCTTTAGCTAGCCAAAGATTAATCCATTTTAAAGCTCCAATGATCGAAAACTTCGAAACAAAAAATTCGCCTAAGGATCCGGAAACAATGGATGCTCTATTTAATATTTTAGCAATCGAAATTATGGGTAAATAATATGCCTCAATTCTCCAATCAATATGGCTGAGCAATTTACTTTTCACTTGGTATATATAACAGGAAACAATATGGCGGACGAACTTTCAAGAGATTGCAAATCCGCTCCATTTCCGCCGTTCCTAAAGAGTTTAGGCTTGCCGATCGCTAATTGCAAAGCTCTTTCTAGGGGATCTATCGCTTAAAGAAGCAAGTGAAAATCCATAATACTTATATGATCGGAGTGGAACGTGAATAGGTAACAAGGTCTCCTCATGCTGAATAAGAGGGATCTATATACAGCCGTAGACTTGTTAACAAGTCACATAGCCGTCGAAACGCACGCGGAGAACCTGAATGTTCCTTATAATGACTTCTGCAGGAACTGCAGACACGAAAAAGAGCCTAAGACCCGAAGGCAGCTGTCTTGCGAATGTCCAAAACTCTGGAGAACAAGAAAGAAATGTATGTGTTCTAAATTTTTAGAGGATGTAGGTAATTTATTCAAATTATATTCACGTCAATTGCTAAGGTTTTTGGAATCTACACGATGGTTCGAGTAGGTGGGAAGCATAATCTGCATGGTATAACAGCGGGACAAAGTAAAGGGCTTAGGCGTACTTGTGTGATCATTAGCAGCCACTTCTACCTAATCTAACCTCCACATATAGGTCCGAATATATGTAAAGAGAGAAAGAGTTCAGTGATCTCCCACTATGCTTTTCCTTTCTGTGATCGTTGCATTAGTGTTAGTCAATATTGTTCCAAGTTTACGACTTATGCTTATGCACTCCTTAATCCACGAATACAAAATTATATTGCCAACCGACATACATTATGAACAGTCCTGATAATTAAATAATGAATAAAGTATTCTCGCGATGAATAAAAATTTACCTTTTCCTCCAACACGCTCGCGCCTTACTTATGCGTCACAGCAAGTAGAATAATGGTATATGCACACAGGTATAATGAGATGAATCTTAAAATGCTTGAAAGAATAATTATGCGAACGTTTTAAAACTACTTATTAGGCTCATTAGGCTAATTATGCGAAGCAGTTCTCTAAAGTACCTATGTACTTACAAGTAATAACATTTCTTATTATAAGGTGCATACATGTAAATGTAGCAAGTAAACTTTGAAAGCCAAGTAGATATAAAACTGAAGTAGCTTTTGTATTCATTTTTCTGTTTTAATATACAATTTTCCTTAATTTAGCTTACTCTAGTTACTTTTGCATAGAATGGAGTAACACTCGTACAATACTTCTCCACGTAGATTTCTTAGAATACTATTTTTTTATTAACAAAATTACTATTTGATAATAACACTTTTGAAATACTTAATTACCTGTGAACAGTACTTCGCTAGAATAAACTTTTATAATGCACTAACTAATTAGTTACTACAAGACGAAAAACATTCAAGTAATTGTATATGGTTGATGGTGTTAATTCGCTTGAAAGCTACATATATGTATGTATGTACATATATTCAATAAGAAAAGCTTTCCAGTCACCTTTCACCTGATGTTGAAAATAAATGCATAAATTACGTAATTTCCACACAAACGTGCTAACTAACGTTACTGTATTTTCATGTTTATTTATTTATTTCTTTTTCATTTACAAGTACGTGCGCTCATTAACACAAATTGCGAGTTTTTTTAAAGCAAAAAGGAGAAAAAATCGTATGAAAAAAATAAATTATGTCATCGCAGCTTATTATGAGTGTCAATTGAATAACTGAGTTGTGCTAATTTCGATTGAGAATAAAAAGAAAGAAACAGAAGAGTAGAAAAAATATAAATCAACACAAGCTCACAGTTACTACTTACAGATTGCAGATATGTACAGCCCGCGTATGCAGTTCTATAGTGTATTAAAATCTAGTATAACAAAGTGACAGTTTGAATTTGCTAAAACTCGCATTGATTTTTGATAATTTTTGTTCAGACGGGTTTATTCACTTTTTTCCTTATAAAAAATTGCTTTGTATAAAACTGCATACCAACAATTATTCTAGAAATTAAAATTAAAATGCTTGGAATTGGGATGAAAATTTTTTGGAGTTTTTATTATTTTATTTTTTATTTTAATTATTTTTTTTTTTTTTACTTTTATTTAGATTTATGTGGTATTTGTTAGATAAAGAGCTATACTTTTGTGTAAAAATAGTGAACATTAATCAAACAAAGGATAAATAGTCAAAACTGTTCCAAATGTTGAGGTGCTATCGTTTTGTCGCAGGCTGTATATAAAATATGTGTGCCAAAAAATTAATAGAAATATTTATGTATGTGGATGAAACTGTTAACGCTCTTGATATATGTGTGTTTAAGCATAGGCAACCACATTGACACCAATAATGAGCTCATACAACAACAACAACAGCAAATACTTACAAATGTGTTAAGCAAATACTTATATACATATGTGCATATGCAGATACGAATATGTACAGTTAGCGTCAAAAATATGAATACCCTGACTTTTTGACGATTTTATTCATTTATATTTTCCATATACAATTTTTCTTGCCTTTTTATAAAAAAATAGTTCAGTCAACAGCAAAAAACCAGCAGAATCATTTATTTTTATTTCATATAGAACTCGGGAGAATTCAAGAAATACCAAAAAAATTTAAACCTTTCAATTCGATTTCTTAGAAACACATAGCAAAATATCTATTTTTTTTATGGAAGAAAACGCGCAACATCTTCGACAAAAAAATCTGAAAAATCAACGGCAATTTTAGAGACTTAAAACTTGCACCTCATTATATGAAAATTTAATTGGCTGCAAAACTCCATACTCAAAATTTTTTTAAGAAATCGAATTGAAAAGTGGAAATTTTTTTTTGAATATTTTTAGGTATTTTTTTTAATGTTCCAAAGTTCTATATGAAATTAAAAAAAAATAATGAATCTGCTGATTTTTGCTGTTGAATGAACTATATTTTTATAAAAAAAAAAAAAAAAAAAAAATCGGCATGGAAAATATAAATAAATNCACAACCTTAGGTTATTCATATTTTTGACGCCGACTGTATGAACCTAAATAGTAATATTATGTACATAAATAGTGTCAACTTACTCATGTAGGCGCGTAAGTCAGCTTTCAAAGCAGCGACATCAGCAGAAGGATGCCGAGTATATTGGAGAGGAAAGTGAAAGCTTCACCAAAAGTGTTGACTGCCGGTGTTTATGTGAAATTTCTTCATAATTAACACTTTACGGTTTGTTGCCTGCAACATGTGTATCTACACTTGTGTGTCAAACAATTTCGTGCACTCGAAACTCCTCCAAAATCAAAAAAAAACGCGCATACGCATACGTGCTAACTTGCAATACAAAAGCTAGCAAGAACGTCGGTGAATATGTGTAAGCTCAACACCTTGCAACAAGTACCAGTATTTAAGCACATGCTTGCCACAACTTTTCAATACGCTCTGTCAAACACATGCTTACATATATATATGTTTTACAAGTAAAGGATATATGTATATGTAGGTTCATATGTATGTATATTAGACCGTACCACCTTACAAGCAAACAAAAATTTTTTCGAAAAATATTTCTTGTTTTTTGGCCGAAACTGTGGTCGCTTTTTTTAATTATTCGGTGACAACTGCAATCAATTCTTTTTAAGTACTTCTACTGGAACTTCCTTAACAAAAATTGTATGATTTTTCGCGAGCTTTAATTTACTGACATTAGGGTGGTACATTCTGGAGATAAGAACTGAGATGAGACGGGTTAATACTGGAACCGGCTCCTCGACGCAAAAACATCGGTATATCATACTTTAAGAAACGACTATCAATGCCGAAGATATGATGAAAAAGGTCCCTTCGTTCGGTCAAAAAAAAAAAAACGGAATTGCGTTGGAAATCCTTTAGACTGGTACGGCCTAATGTGTTGTATATTTAAGTACATTGGTGTGCAAGAGCGACTACTTATGAATGTTGGCAACTACTATAAGCATATGTAAATATAAGCGCAAATTAACATTTATGTTCGCAAACAGTCACCAGGTAAAAGTAGTCGCGCTCACGTGAACGCTTTGCCGCAGAGTGGGAGCAGTTCATACAAAATTTGATCATAAATACAGATGTATCCAGTAAAAATAAACTTCGAATTTTCAAATTTTGTACATATGCTTCCTTGGTGAATATTAGTTAAAGATAATTCCATCAATAAATAAGACAAGCAATACGCTCCGATATATAACAGCAATTCAAAAAAAAACACACAAAAGCGTACAAAAAGCTAGGTTTTTAAAGATAAGACTAAAATTAAGATAAGGATTAAGATTAAGATTAAGGCCCGTTTCTTCGACTGTCTGTTAAAGTTAAAGGGTACTTTGATAGATAAATTTAACAGGCAGTCGAGAAAACGCCCATACGTTTAAGAATGAGATTATCTTTAACATTAAAAATAAGGATAGGTTTAAAGTTAAGATTAATATTACGGTTAAAATTAAAGTTAAGCTTACGATTAATATTCAGATTACAATTAGGATTAAAATTCAGATTCAGATTAAGACCAAGATTGAGATTAAGATTAAGAATGTGATTAAGATTAAAAGTGAGATGAGGATTAACCTGCGATTAAGATTAGATTAAGATTAAGATTGAGAATAAGCGTAGGGTTAAGTTAAAATTTAAGTTACGATTAAGATAAACTAAAACATTTGTTGACTGGGCTCACATTTTTAGTGAGCTTTAGAAGTTATAGTGATCCAATCCTCCCTATATTTTATATTAAGGGTTTTCTAATAATAGAGAGTACAAACTAAATTTCATCGAAATCGGATGAGATTTAATGTTTCCGCCCACAAGAGTGGTGGGTGTGGCAATTATTCCATCTCTACAAAATTTCATAATTCCCATTTTCTAAGTAAAATTAGAGCAAATGTCAAGTTTCAGCGAAATCGGTGGATATTTACTATTATTTTCACCTGGCTCCATATAGTCAAAACATTGTGCGCCGCACAGTGTATCATTTCCATATTCTAGAAAAGATTTATTCCATTATTTTATGTCGCCAAATTTAAAAACAACGTCAAGAATGTTTTCAGAAATGCCTGATAAAGACGAAACAATAACAACTAAAAAAATTTAATCAAGGCGGGACGGAATTTGATTTGGAAAATTACCGAGCGCAATAATATTTAAACTTGTATATTTGAAACTGAATCTCAATATTTATTTTGTCGGTGTTATGTGATTTATGCAACAATTACTAAAATACCATTTTGGCCTTATTTGCTTAGGTATACATTTTTGGGATTTTAGTAAACTAGGACTGAGTATTTCATGTTAAAGTAAAACGATGTTAACTTAAATTTATTTTTAGCAATTTATTAATTTCATTAGACCCGCAAACTCGTTATCCGCCACTATTCGATAAAGTTTTTATCTCAGTTTATTTGCCACTCCTCTTAGACTTTAAACAATACAATTTTAGCTGCTGGAAAGTGCAGGTTTTGATGAAATTTTTTTTTCTTTTTCTTCGAGTAATTCATTTGCATTTTATCTCGACCGAGACAAATTCTTATATTTTCGTTTTGAATAGAAAAAGCCTGATTCATTACCTTTCCAATGGTATCCCATTTTTGTAAATAGAGTAAGAAATATTGAACTTATAACGGAATTTTGTTGACCCAACTTGACTTTTTTATCGATATTTTCCACGCCCATAATTAAAAAAAATATATTTATTTTTAAGTCCATTTCTGTCAGTATATAATTCCTTGTTATAGAAAAATTCTAAATATCAATTTTGGGCATTTTAGCCTTTGTTGTTAGTTAAATATTTCAGTTTTTGCATTTTTAAAAATTGCAGTTTTATAATAAGGTGGCATGACAGTAACTATAAATTACCAATTTTTTTGTAAAAAGCTTCGCCTATCTTATAACGTACCTTGTGCAAAATTTCATTAATCTATCTTCAATAGATTTCGAATTACAGAATTAAAAGCAGCTAGGTGGGTCAAATCTTACACTGTGCGCCGTATGGTTTTCCAGGCGATATCATATAAAAGAGCAATACTTTTTTTTTCTGAAATTGAAATGAACATATGTATGTATATTACAGCGAAGGTTTAATGTATAAATAGAATCGGTATTGGGTACCGAAAAAGAAGTTTTGGATACCGAAATCTTTCTGAAGTATTGGGTACCGAGTATTGGGTACCAACAATGCAGCGCATCACTATTGCTCTCCTCACGTCCATCCGCACGAGGGGTTCAACCCACCTGACATACGGAATTTTTTTTTTTTCATTTGCGCCGAATCACGAAAGACAGAAGTTTGTTAAGTGTCGAGATCTAACTAAAACTATTCAGCTACAGCGCCAAATTCTTGAGCTGATTGTTATGGCTTTACGTTAGTCAATCCTTTATTGAGAGAGGATAGTATTGCTTTCTTAATGCTGATAAGCGAATCTGGTATATCAAAAGTGATGGAATGAGAGTTAAAATCCTAGCATAAAAAACGAATTGGCCCATGTATTTCAAAATTAGATTTTTAAGCTTATAAAAATAGGGAACAAAAGTGTCGTGATATGCGAGAAAGAACAAAAAAACCAAAAGAAACGGTCTTGTATTGAGCCTGCGACTGACAAGTGTAGGAAGGCTTTCAAACGACTCGTACAAGGTGGAAAATTTCAAATTGAGAATCCCAATCGAAGCTACTTAAAGCAAAAAGTAGGAACTGTTTTTGAATGGATTCTATCTTTTCTAAGTTAATCCGATATCTTAGAATTCAAACCACAATACCGTATTCCATAATCGGTCTAACTTATGTTGTAAAGAGGGCTCTAGTGATAAACTAATTATCACTACCCAGTTAACCTGACTACAACTTTCCTCGACCTCTTTAAAAATTTCTCCATGTTTGGTTTGTCATACTGTGGCCAAATAGCCTGCGTAGTTTTGCAGGTTTGAACATTTTTCAAAGGTGTACTAGCTAGACATGGGAACTGCGGTTGATTGTCTCTGCTTCGGATTCAGCGCGACATGCTCCGACCACCCATATTCAATCTGTTTTCTTTGTGTATCTTTATATGCTGGTATGTTGAGCTACGCATGTTTCAGCCCCTGGCGAAGTCGATAGCCTCAGTCTGTTATTTTACGTACCGATTGCGGTGGCTGAATTTTCCAGCTGTCCGATCAAAGATAGTTTACTTTCCCACCTTGGGATGGAAGGCGCAAAGCATGATTTTGAAATTGAAATAAAAGACAAATAAAATTTTTTTTTACGATATTTCTTAATCTAATCGGTACTGCGTACGGATTAGCTTTACAACAAATGATTTTGCTTGCGCCTTATTTATATATGCTTTATTAACCGACTTCAAAAAAAGGAGGAGATTATCAATTCGTCGGAATATGTTTTTTTTTTTTTATGTATATTACCGCATAACCTTTTACCGCGTTAACCGATTTCTATAATTCTTTCCTTAAAGGAAAGGTGTTACCTCACAGGTGGTCCCATTGTAATTTGGTACGATCATTGGATCATGAAGAAATTAACGATACTCTAACATTTTTATATGAGAAATGAAGTCGGCTTTGTTTTTTGCTTGAAAATTACTTATTTTATAGTTCCGATGGCCCACTGTGTGTGTGCATGATTATGTGCATATCCAAGTACATGTAACTGTAGTTGCACACAGAGGCAATCTGCTTTATGTTTGTGGCCTCCATTACGCTGCGGCTGAACATAACATTTATGCCACATTTAAAATGAATGTAAACAGGTTACGCCAAATGCGACAACATACCCAAATGCTTGCCACGCAGTGCAACAAAGCCTATACCTAAATTATAAATCTACATAGCTATAAAGCTAAGATGTTAAAGTATCTACCAACTGGCACTTATCTTTTTATATTCCCATTTTTATGTTTTTACTAACCGCAGCTTATTCAACCGTACAGCCATAAAATAGCCTATTGGTGGTGAAAATCAAGCGTAAAAAGCGAAAAAGATAAAATTTTGCGAAAGTTGTAGTAATTTCGTAGCGCAGCTTATGATTCAATGACATTTTAGCTTCACCAGGGCTATTACTGCATTCATCCTAAAAAATTCTGCGAATCCAGGTTGTGTAAAAGAGAAATGTATTCATTGCTTGAATAGGAACTACATATTTCGATATTATCAATAAAAAATTGCCTGGTACACGAGTTAAGATCGAGCGCTATTTTAAAATAATCTATCCAGTGTTTTCAGTTTAGGTACTTTCAAAAATTGATAGATTTAGACAGAACTTGGATTCCAGTTTGTCGGTAAATTCCGATAATTCGATAACTCGATGCCTTACGATAACGAGATAAATTTCGTTAACTCTATGAATAATGATAATTCAATAAATATCGAGAGCTCAATGAACATTGAGCTATTTGAATAAATCGATACGTTGCGATAATTCAATTAACATGGATAACTCGATGAATTTCGATAACTATAAACTTCGATGATTGGATAAATTTCGGAAACTTAATATCTTTCGATGCTCAAAATTTTTATGACGGAACTTATTTCGATTCCTATCGAAAATTTTCAATAATTCCTACCAATTCCTCATTGTTTTAATTTTCGCCTTCTTCCATTTTGCGTTCACTTTTTGTCTTGATCGTTATCATTTATAGCATATGATAACATAACATAACGTAACATAACAAAACATAAGATAACATAACATAGCATAACACAACATAACATAACATAACATGTCATGACATAATATAACATAACATAACATACCACAACATAACATAAGACAACATAAAACCAACGTGGCATAACATAATATGCAATTCTTCCATTTTATTTTTTTATTTTTTTCTGTCTTTGTCTCTACTTTTATCTATATTATTTTCTCTATCTTCTTTACCTTTTCATTTTTATATTTATCCTTTCCTTGACTTTTAACCAGATCTTTATCTTCATTATTTTCTTCATATATATATTCACCCACATCTTTACGATTGTATTAAGTATTTAAATGTACCTTCCTCTTTGTCTTTATGTTTATGTTTCGGTTTCCTTTACTTTTATTTTAATCTTTGCTTTATATCTTTCTTCTACATACTCACTTTTACGTCCTTGGTTATATGAGTCTTAATCTATAATCATAATATATATATATATATATAATCATAAATCTTATTCCTAAACTGCTGCTAAGCACGTTACTTTAATTCATTATCAATATTAAAGCATACATTTAAATAGAAGGCATTTCTGCCCCAACCATGTACATACATATGTGGCATTAGTATTGGTGTTACTTTTAATTGATTTTTTCGCTATATGTTAAACCAATTTTAAATTAGCAAAATGTTCTGCTCATCAGCATCAAAACACCTTTCTAATGAATTGTTTATACCTTGGAAGTATAGTTCAGTCGTAAAAGGGGTGTAAAGAAAACATGTTTGCCTATTTATGTATAAGATTCCGACAAATTGATAACATTATCCTTTTTTTGAAGTCGGTTCAAAAAAAAACAATTAAGAATTTATATGAAACTAAAATTATATTATGTCTTTTGGAACGAATTTCCATCATCCCTTGTCAAATTTGGTTTGGAAACAACAACAACCAAAATGAAAATAAAATTATATCCTTACACATAAAAGCTATATACGAGAGATAGAGTGTTTTTTATACAGAAACGTTAGCATTAGTTAAAAGTTAGCACAAACAATGAAACGATACTGACTCAATTAAGAGGTCGATCTGAGTAACAGCATCAAAATGGTCAGCATTTCTTTATTTTCTGTCGTTTCTGAATCCTAAAAAAAAGCGAAAGGAAAGCGAGACGTGACACTCTGACTGCTTAGCAGGTACCTTTTCTTTCCCACGTTACAGATAGCGAACATTAGAGGGACAAGAACATACAAGCATAGCAGAAAACACGTATTTTAATCTACGCTTGGATTTCTGTATAGGCTTCAAGTTTCGTATTGTTCACCTTGAGTGTGATGTAAGAAGATTAGTAAAGGGAGAAGAAGGTTTAAAACACCCACAAATTAATCTGGATATACGAATATGTACATACCAACTTACAAACCAGCACGTAAAGACTTAATGAATTGCATGTGCAAAATGTGATAATTACATATATATCCGCAAATGAATCGAGAACTTGAATTTCATCAGTCATTATCAGATTTCAAACACAACACATGTGAATTATAATTTTCACAAACAACTTATGTACTGCATACTCGTAAATATGTAAGCGATAATGCATATCTATATATCAGTATGTATGAATGCCAGTTAACCTTCTAAATATATGTAAACTTCTCATGCCACTCAAAACGATTTTAGCACGATTCCCACGCTTGGCTAGACAAATCTGATATTATACGATTGTCAGACGCCAACACCCATTACATGTTGCATGCCACAGCCATAAACGCACTGACACACATACACATGTATGTAGGTTTACACATTTGCTTACAATAAACTTTCGGCACAAAAAAAATGGGAAAAATCGTTGCATGCAACACCAGGAAACGAAATCAGGTGAGTGCGCGACCAGGTTGCCGGCAACAACAAAGCAACCAAACAGCCAACACGCCAACAGCGTCTCAGCTGCCAACCGCAGAGCTGAAAGCAGTCACACAACCAGCAGACCAGTGAGCCAGCAAGTACTAGGTTGGCATGTGAGCCACTTGTGTGTAAGGTTACATTCATTACTGCAGCGTGTCGTTAATACACGTAACCGCAATGTTACATGAGCACAATGCCACAGAATTATAATGTGCCACACATGCCACACGACAATGCTAAACACACCCAAACACAGGTCATTATTTATATATCCGTCCTTGCGGCACCAATATTTTGTTGCTCGCAAGTAATTATTTTATTTTATTTTATTTATTTTTTGTGTGTATGTGTAATTTTTTATTTATTCTATTTGAGTGATATTTAGTTGACGCACGAATGTGTGGAACATACAGGTGCATGCTGTGCCACGCCTGATAAATCGTGGTTTTACTACGTATTTTATTTGAATACTTTTCGCAGCATAATGTCAACCTTTTTTGTAAGGAAAAGTATGTAAAAGTTGTGTGACTTTAGTACAGTATCTCCTGCTTAATTGGTACCAGCTTTAACGGGTTTTCTGCATTTGCCAAGCAATAACTCGGTCTAAAAGCTAGTTGTGCAAATATGCCAGCCCCGGTTAAGTTAGTCGCCGCATAATTAAATTTTACAATTTTGCATGTCCAACTAGATAGATTCATATCTATGACTAAGCGAGTGAACGAAATGCAGTTAAATTCACAAGAAAATTCATATTTAATTTTGAGTCATGAGTCATTGAATTTTATAGAGAAAGTAAAATTATTTTCTATATTTAATTGTGGCCGTAGTGATAATAAGAGCGCGCTATAATTATGCAGGGCATAGCATCAAGAAAAGAAAATGTTGTTTCTTACAGAACAACTGACGCATCTTGAGAAAGGAAAGAGGCAATTGTTGACAAATCCTCCTTCTGTCTTCGCTCTTATATGTACATTAGGATGCATATAAAGTTTTACATGAGCATTAAAATTTCTCCAAAAATCTAGTTTTTATAAATGAAATTAGTCTTAAAAATATTTTTTTCTGAAATATCACCCCAAATGAAACAAAAGTTTACATAAAGAGGTCTAGATAAAAATTTTATCAACGAAATCAAAATATGTAATGGGATTTTTAGGTATAATTTCTAATCGGTCTGAGACACGTAAATCTTAACATTTTTCCGAAATATTTTGGCGACGGAGAGATAAGTCAAATACATAGTTTCTTCTGACTAATTTGAAATTCACAGGCATTGATCTTCGATGTGTGTTTATTGCATATTGACTCCCAGAATCGTTGTTCTACATATAAATATCTCCCACTTTCCTAAGAGGAAAAAATATTTGAAAGAGCGCATTGAAGCCAATGAGAAAATGCTTCAATATGCTCCAAGCTAGTTGTGGTGGTTTTCTTACTATATGTTCTTCAATATAAGTGGCCTATAAATACGACGACAATCCGTACTTTATTTCAAAATACAGTCCCTTTTATCATTAGGCTGTCCTTTGACTTTATTTATTTTTCTAAAAATCTTTGTTGTCTTTTATTTCAAAACTTGTGCTTTTCTTGATACGGGTCAGACATTAATGCATTTCGTATATTACAGGACATTAGATAAAAAAATTTAAAGACAGAGTTAAACAGTTATAGATTAGTTGCGTTTAGTGCCAATGCGGCTTCCAAGAATATTTCTGTGGCCTGGAACCCAGGTTACATTCTTTGCGTAGGACGTAGCCAAAAATCTCCGTAGCAATACTTTGAAGAGGTAGTTTTGCACTGTAGATATTAAATGGAAGCCTGATTTCCATTGCAGTTGATAAAAGAGTATTCTATTACGGGATAGTAGCCTTCTTTTTTCGGCTTAGAAAACACTACAGTACTCCGGTTAACGCAGTTTTATGCTTAGAAGTAGTTTGTCTGAATGGATGTTACTCCGAACCATGGCTGAAATTTGAAAAGGGACTAGAATCTAGCTGTTTACATTTTATGGCTCGCTCCTAACGGGGATTGCTGTCGAAAACTTATTATCAAAGCAGTAAGATAAGATGTTTGCCTAGTGTAATTTACATTAGACTGAAGTTTGTCGCAGAAGCACCTAAAGAGCTTTACAGCCTCATCTTTTCCCTGTAGAGGAGGCCGGGATAGCCTCGGTTTTGGGGTACATTCGGCAATAGATTTTTCAGTATAAGGCAGCAATCTAGTATAACTGTATACTCGTCTTTCCGAAAACTAACCCACCTCTTCTTCTTCTTATTTGGCACTACAGTCGTTTGTCGGTTTAGGCCGAGACCAGAACGCTTCTCCAATTGCCTCTCTCCTGTGCGAATTCGCGCCAGTTGGTATTCCCGAGCGCAGACAGGTCCTTCTGCTCTTGGTCCTTCCATTGCTTTCGTTGCCGCTGTATATTTATGCGCTTAGCTATGTCCATGTTTAGGTGTTAAAACCCTCCCTTAAATCGAAGAATAATAGTTCAGTAATATGGGGTTAGAAAAAGGGTTCTTGAGAAAAAAGTATGCGCAATAAAGTGTTAAATCACGAAGTTTTCAAATTTCAAAACATTTTAATAATTTAAAACACCTTCAATTTTACTTTTTATTTATAAATCAATGAAACGAAGATTTTTCACGCCATTTTGAATTTTTCGTAAGTGACTTAAGATTCGTAATGAGCGACCCAGAAAACCTACAGATACTTAGCTTTATAGAAATCGACCGATTCTTTATATTTTTCGTACGCCATATTGGATCCGCCATTTTGAATTTTTGGTAAGTGACCTCCGTTTCGTAATTAGCGACCCAAAAATCCCCTAAATAAGAAGTTGTGTAAAAAAATCGATCAAAGAGTATTTGTTTAAATAGTTTCGTTCAGCTAGATTTGCGATCCGAACCACTGTGCCTCGGTCTCCCCTATATACACATAATGAAAATTTTTACTGTATTTTTATTTATAAAATATGGTCACCGTACCTATAAAACATTATTGCCTATACTTACTATTGCCTAGTACAAAAAATAAGGAATTTTAAAACATAAAATGGCTCGTGCTGTACCAGCAGCAGGAGAACAGTAATACTTTTTGCTTCGGTGTAGTAAAATTCTACTCATTACAGGAAAATACAATGCAAAAGCTTATACTTAGTTATAAGCATGAGTACATATTAACTAAACAGCAACCTATCATCAATGCTTCAGTTACATACATACATATGGTTATACATATTTACATACCTATGTAGCTCTTGCGCTGCTCTTCAGCACGCTTTGCAAAACAGCTGGAGGTCATACTGCATGCTGCATGCGGCAAAACGGAAGTTGTTGAAAGCTCTCAAGGTGTTGAAACTTTAATGTAATTGATTTAACCGTGGAACAAGATTCCAAAATACATACACACCTATGCACATATGTATGTATGTATGAAGCATAGAGTATGGCAAAAATTTGTTTAACAAAATTATAATTTAATTAGTAAATAAATAATTTAATAAAATAGGAGTATTAAGCTTCCGGTCATTCACTGCTTGGCATAAAAAACACCAAAAACAAAACAAAAAGAGCGCTTACGGTACTTAAGTACCTCCAGCACACACGCAAATGTTGGAAACACTTTGCCCTTATTGTTGTTGCTATTATTTTTGGTTTTTCGTAGCTGCCACTTCACGTCACTGCTGGCCATTAATTGAATACGTAAACGCCGCTAGCATGCTCATCACACACATATATTCATATGTATGTTCATTAGACCAAACCGAAAAAAAGTTCTTCGTACACCCCTGAGTCCGCAATTTTTTTGCAAGGCAATTTCGAAAATAAACAGTTTTTTACGTTTTTGGTTATACGTATCCTCGTCATTTACAGTCGGATCTTAAAGTATGGTATATCGCTGTCTTTGTCTCGAGAAGACAATCTCCCACAAGATGTCAGGTTCTACCACCGTAAAATGTCTGCAAATTAAAGCTCTCCAAAAACCATTAGACTTTTGCTAAATAAATTTTTTGAATCGAAGGCAATTTGGCATTTTCGGCAGAACGTATTGCCACTTAATTAAAGCTCGCCAAAAGCCATTGAGCTTTTGTTAAGGTATTATTTTGATTATTCCAGTAGAACTATTTTAAACATTTCTGAGGAGTGTACAGCGATTTTTATTTTTTTGTTTGCTGGTAAAATGGTACAGTCTAATGTAGTTATGTACATACATACCAGTGATGGGAAAAATTTTATTTAGGTTTTTTGAAATTACAAAAAATAAGTATTTAGGTATTTATGTTGCAGTAAATAATAAAATACTATTTACATACTTAGGTATTTTGGATGTCTCTAAATACAGAGTATGATAGTATTTAATACTTTAAGTAAATGTATTTAGATTTGCGGAGTGCGACTTGGCCATAAGGATCTTGAAATCTCACAGTCGTCCAGTCTCGGCTGTGGTGTACTCTAGTGAGTATAAAAGAAATCGGTGGTAGTAGAGAGTTATCCGCTTCACTAACCTGCATTTTCAAATCGTCTCTAGCCATATCCATTGGCTATTTCATTCCATTCGCTATTGCTGTCTCCAAAAACCCAGCAGACTGACTCAGTGAAGCCAGCGATGCACTAAATTTTCAAACCACTTTTGATTTGACCACCTTGGAACCTAATGTTTTCGATGCCGCCTGACTGTCTACGAATATAATGACGTTTCCTTGCTGGTTTGTATATGGCAATGATATCCACCTGAAAGACGCTACCGTTTTCAGGCAGGCGATATCTGAAGGTCATCTTTGACCCAACAATGTAAATGAAAATACCATCATTTACCGGCATTAGGGCGCATTCCCAATCTTCTCCAGTTGGAAAAAGTATAGGAATCTTGAGACTAAAATCCCAGCATGACATGAGGTAATCATTTTGGGTTCTAAGTGTAAGTTTCGGTGCCCGTAATTGGTCTGCTTCCATTTTACATGCTACAGGTTAGTACTCTGCCAGGCTCTTCTTTTCCCGTTCCTCCACGTTGCACCTCCACGTACGTTAGTTTATGCTTCCTAAATTCTTTTTACTTGAGTACTTAGAAACTCCTTGTTTCGCCTTAGTATTTTGGCATTACTACCCAGTGGGAAAATGTAATGTATAGTAATCGAAAAAATAAAATAATAAAACAACCCTAAGAAAAGTGGGGCATTCAATTTTGCATTACCTAGTATCGAGAAATGAATGTGATTTAATGTGAAGATTTTGGGACTTTTTGAATACGTTAAAATGCTGATTACATATTACACAGTAATTGGATGTAAAACTCACAAGAAATACATTCGATTATTTATCACGCATGGAATGCATTACTACTTTTCCCACTAGGTAATTACTAAGTATTTGTATTCACACAAGTACTTTAAATACAAAATTATTTAAGTATGCCCATCACTGGTACATACATACATACGTACGCAGTATACCCACTTATAAATTTAAGCCCTACTACTTATTTCAAGCATGTTGCAAACTGCTAATTTTGACCACAGTTGGAACAACAACAACAATAAACCCATCTCCGTACTCCATATAAAATTCATTTATAATATGTCTGGCTTCTGTTACGTCTGCCACAGCTCGCACGCAAAGTGCTGCCATATTTTCATTAATAAATTTTTTTCGTTATATTGCATTTTGTACTTTTACTTACTTTTTTGTTGTTTCTTATAATTTTGGCCAGTCAATGCTTCAGTGAACTGTGCATTTTTAATGAGCTTAAAGCGTTTACTGAAAATCTCTGCGCATAAAGTGCTTATAAACCGACTGCATTTATGTACTTACATTCATGTATGTATGGATACGTACATACATATGTATGTGTGTTGTTCGCATGTCTACGGATTAAGCGTGCAACAGCCAAAAAATAAATTAATTATAAAGGAAGTTACAAGCATGTTGCTCGTAATATACATACATACATATATACAAATATACTGGAAAAGCAAACAACTTATTGACATATAAGTGACTTTAGAAGGTTTGACTTGCATTAAAAAATTTTAAGTTTCGCTTGAAAACTTTAATTTTTGACGTAGAATACGTCTTACCTTAAGGTATGGGAGCTATGTTCAAATGTTGTAGTTGTAATTTTTAGAGCTTCACAAAAACGCTTATTGCACGAGAACTAATAAAGCGATTTCAAAGAAAAGTGTGGCGTTTCAAAGATAAAATTCCAAACCTGTCGGGTTGATATCTTCTATATATGTTTATTTTATTCAAATATATGGGCATAAATGATTTTCCATACAAAATCACCTCGTCATCATTTTGCAAACACGTGCATATGTTGGAAGTGTGGGAAGGAGACAAAAAGTATGTATGCGTATGTAATGCGGCTTTTGATCAAACAGAGGCGCGCTATTTATAACCTAATCGCAGCGTGTGTACATATGTAAATACATACTTACGTACATATGTTGATTGCAGTTAATGTGGATCTGTTTCTATTTTTAGTAATCTATGTATGTCTATACATACATATGTACATACATATTATATAGTAGTTACATACATATATGAACACATGTATGCATAATACGCGAAGACTTTTCGAAGTGAAACAACATTTAGAAAAAGTCCAATCCAAGAATAAAAGTAAAGGTGAGGACGTACATAGATAAAGAAAAGGATAAAGGCCAAGGTAAAAATAAACACAAAAACAAAGTTGAGTAAAGATAAAGGCAAACATGAAGACCAAGGTAAATTTAAACACTTTACTTATATGTATAAGTGCAAAGGTGAAGGGGAATATGTATATGAAGAATATGATAAACATAAAAATAAAAACAAAGATAAATATAAAGAAAAAGATGCGGATGAGGATACCGATAAAAGTATAGATGAAGATAGAGGAAGAAAGATTAAAATAAAGGTAGTTGTAGAGAAAAGGATATAGATAAAGGCACAGAGACTCAATCTCGGAACTATTTCGGGATTTTAGGGATTCTCGGGACTTATCGATATAATCGATATTTTGTTGGTTT
>NW_016160271.1:30991-46985 GCF_001687245.7 Rhagoletis zephyria
AAAGATTCATTTTTGTAATAACCAATTCGGTTTCTGTCGTAAAAACAACGGTAAACATTGCCTTATTTTGGGGTCAATTTTGAGCCTTTAAAGTGCTCTAGCAACTTATTGTTGGCATATATAACTTTCATTTTCGGGATATAGGTTCTTTGGAGCAGTAGAAATATTACGGTGTACAAATTTTATATAAATTTAACAAATATTGAGCATTTTAAGGCAAAAATTTTTTGAAAAAATTTGCAAATTTTTTTCATTACCAAAATGCTCGAAAACCGCTCGAATGATTTTGATTTTGTTTCCTTTAATCAAAAATTCAAGAGTTTTCCTTTCGTTTGGTATATGGGAAGTATTGGTTGATATCTTCTATATATGTTTATTTTATTCAAATATTCTTAGTGTGTGATTTCGTTTTTGACTTGGATATGCTCTTAACCATACCACGTATTCTACGTTTAAATATAGCGGCTGTATCTCCGATACAGCCTGCAGACCAAGACGAAGGCGCTGGACTATTCCTTCTTTTTAAGGTTTAAAGTAAAAGGGCATCCCTAACTATACCTGTGGCTAGTTAATCACTGAGATATTATTAGGGAACCCAATTAAATATTGCTTTAAAGAAAAAATCGCTTATCTCGAGATAAGTTGCTTTAATAAAATGCTACAAATATGTACATAAGTACATACATATGTAAATATTTTAATACATTTCCAGTAGGGCTGATGATTTGACCTGGGCTGATGATTTTTTTATTCATTTATTTTTTATTTATTTTATTTATTACATATCGTCGGTGTTTTGCATTATCCGGATACCTGGGCTCGAAATTATTAAGCTACCATTTCAGGATAATCCAAATGTGATTTTTACAACTCAGTTATAAACATTTTGTACAAATATTTATTCGTCTAAAATAAAAAGCGGCTATCTTTTTATTATCTATTTTGATTTTGAAGTTACCGGCAAAACTAACTGGACACGTATGAAATTTTTTCGATTTTTTAAAACTTTTTTTTTACATAAAACTTGTCTAACAGAGAGAAAATCTAAACATATGTAGCCGTTTTGGACACCAGAAATATTATGTTCAGCTTTTAACCAACTTCATAAAAAGGAAGGGTTTTCAATTCGTCGGCATATATATTTTTATTAATGTATGTTACCGCATAACTTTGGACCTCGTTAACCGATTTCTATAATCACAGGTGGTCCTATACTAATTTTGGTTTTAATTGGGATCATGAAGAAATAAACGATAATATCGAATTTTTAAATTGAAGTCGGTTTTGTAAATGTAAATCAAATGTAAATTCCAAATTTTTGTTTATGTCACCACGAAAGCGAAAAATAATAAAATTTATTTTTAACGATAAAAAGGTAATTTTCATCACTACATTTTCCTTTTCAATGTCGTCATGTAAATTTCATGCCAAAAAAACATCTTTCTGCATTTACATACATAAAATAACAATTTTCCACCTGAACGAAGCTGATATTTGCTTTCACCGGAGTTTCAGAATATTTGCATATTTATCATTCTAATTAATGCATAACTGTAATTGTTAAATAACTTAGTAAGTGTCCAGGCATTTGTTGAGTGTTGAGCAAACTAATCAATACAAATATGGCAAATAGAGTGGAAGAAGCGAAGAAGCGACGGCAATGCGAATCAATTTCAAACTGAAATACGTAATTAAGTAACTTATGTAAGTAAGTAAATGCAATGAATATTTTAACTGCAAGTTGACAACTGTAAATAACAAAGCGCTATGAACTGTAAACGGATTAATTAAGAGATAGAGAGAGAGAAAGAGATGCCAGGCATGTTGTTCAATTACATGAAATCAACAGCAACGTATCCACTTACTTAAACGCTTACTTAATATTTACTTAGCATTTAATGAATAGTTGCTTACGGTATGCCTGAAAAGTTAAAATTTTTGCCAAATTCATGGGCTTAGTTAAATATCAAGAAAATTAATTTCAACTACTAAAACGCTCAACACGTTGGCAACTGCATACATAAATGAATTACATTTTACCTGCATTGTTTAACGCACACATATATACATACAGCAGCATGCAAATATTTATGTTTAATGCCACAAAATGTGTGTAGCGCATCATTATGCTTGTGTGTTAACTTTCACTTCAGCTGTCGCCCAAGAGCCAAGAGAGAGTATGTGTGTATGCATGTTTGCTTGTTAAAATAAATTTCAAAATTTAGACAATCTATTTATGCAATTTATTTGGTAAAACAATATCGTTGTAAGTGTACACAATTACTACGCTTTGCCAGCTGCTCTTTAGATCAGACAGTATTTACCCCTTTTGGCAGCCTGAAATTGCCAAAGGACCAAGAAACCAAAAACAACTGATGAGCTGATAGTGTTGATTATCAAGAGCTGACCAGCAAAATTTAAATTGAAAGCTCTTTTTTTTTATCTTTCACAAAAGTGACTCGGTCGCTGTGTGTGTGTGTGTGTGTGTGTGCTTTATGTACTTAAGCTCGTTTGAGGCTTTGTGTTATCTGAGCTGACTTTAGCTGCTTGAATGCTTCGTTGCATGGCCAAGACAACAATCAACCAGCTAGCTGACAAAGCGCAAACAACACACCAAAATGTACTTGGCTGTAGCTACGTTTGTTTATAATATTTAGATTCTAATTTAAAATACATACATATGTATGTACATACATGCACATGAGCACCGTCTTCTTGTAGTTGTGCTTACATATGTCCACATTCCTACGGAAGTCCTGTCAAGGAATGCACGAGCTTAGTTTATTTATTGCACTAGCTCGCATTACAGCCAACTATAAACTTGTCAACGCTTGGTAAAAATTACATACATACATATATACGTACATATGATGTATGTATGTATTTCGAAATGTCTGAATAAATATGTATATGGTTTTCTTTTTTCACTCACTTTGATCTATATGTGTATGTATGTATGTATGTACATCTAACAGGGCAATTCTGGCAACTGTCTTTTAACTCACCACAGTGTTTCGAAAGTGTTTCGTAAGACAATTGTCAATTCTGGCAACTATCTTGAAAGCTATTTAGCATAATTCTACATGCATACAGAAAAAAATTAATTAAAAAAGCAAAAATAGATTACAAAATTTCTAATATTACAAGAAATTAAAAAGAGACTTCTTTGTTAAACAATATTAAATTAAATAAAAAAATAATTTTTAAAACAATAAAATCCGAAAATTAAAGGAAAATAAAATAAATACACAGGTTTACAAACAAAAAAAGTGTATGCATATTGAACCAAACCTATATATCCCTATGTTATTCGACATGCTGAATGCGAATCCGAGGTCCGTTAGCCTCCATCACGTCAGGTTCGTGGTCATTTGAAGGTCAAGTAGGGAAAAATTCATTGAACAAACCTGAAAATTCAATAAAATTGATCGGAACTTGACCTTGGGATGACCTGGGCATGACCTCCAGATGACCTTGAGGAATCAAGGCACCTCCATACTCGGTTTCAGTGACAACAAAAACAATTTTTTTTTTTTTAATTTTTATTGAATACATTTTATGTCCTATTTGACCTTCAAATGACCTCGAAGCTGACATTATGGAAGTTAACGGACCTCGGATTCGGGTTCAGCGAATGTAAAACCTTATGTATATGAATTTTCAGGTTTATTCAATGAATTTTTCCCTACTTGACCTTCAACTGACCACGAAGCTGGAAAAGATTTAAAAGGACCAAGTAAGTTAGCCTTTAATGAAACATAGCTACATATATATGTATATGGAGAAATTTGCATTTGTATATACATATGTATGTATGTATAAATATATTTATTGAAATGCTGTTGTGATTTAATTAAACAAACGAAATATTTTGTCACTAGCGCATAGGTATGTAAATACAAATAAATGCCACCAACACATTCTCGTGCATAACCACATATGGGTCATTCCATGTAAAACAGGAAAACGACATATATTTAAAATATCCTATTTATCTCTATTTCAGCAGTAACCTACATTTCTTTAATCTGTTGGAAAATATAAAAAAAAAATAAAAATAAATGAAGCTATAATTTTTGTATATGGAAACTTCTACTTCATACATAATTACTTTACACCAGTCACAAGGACTGCTCCACCAGTCATAACTTTAAATGTTTTTTCATATTTCTATGAAGATTATAGCAGCCATATTTTACAACACATAACCACCTTTCTTGAATATTAAGTGATTCGGCTAAAATTCATCCTTGAGTGCAGAAAGGTAAAGTTCTTTTCAATGTCCAGTCACATTCATAGTTGATAGTTGCAACTAAGAAATCGTGTGGTATTTTTTTAAAGAAATTTTATACATTAGCTGCTATGCTAAATATATATATATTCCGACGACATATTTATAATTAACAATTGATTACATTCTGGAGTAAAATGTCCTACCACACCTGTCACATTGGAATGTCCCATATATGTACATATGTATCTCCCTGCATTCACACATCCACATACTACGTGCGGTTGGTGGACGAACGGAAAAGTCCTTTCTGTAATCAACATCTCCTTTCAGGCATACATACTTCCTATCTACATACATATATACATATGTACATCTGCTTTAAATGCTGAATGTCGTCGAGTTACTTGACTGTTTTGTTGATTTTGTTATGTCTCACACAAAATACCGTAGGAAGAAAACTGTCATTTATAAGCGTGCAAGTGCAACAGTATGCAGCAATGCTAGTAAACACATTTTCCTTATCAAGTCTTTTGTACGACATGCTACATGCTCCTGCCTGGCTACATGTCTCCACGCCTATGTAAAAACGGGAAGGGTATTGATTAGGATTGGCCGATTTTTATATTCCAAATATCGAATAAAAAACGTGTTAATATTTAACAGCAAATTTAGTCCCTTTGGCGGGTGGATCATATTTTCTCTGTAAAAATTATTATGCTTTTCTAAAAAACTACCTAAATGAACTCCGTTTTTCTTCTTCATTGTGTACGCAGTTCGTAGGTAGAAATTTGTGTCACGCAAAGGGTTCAGTCTCACAAGTTCCTCCATGAAAACAAATCCCTAGCAAGAGAGATTGAAGGCAAAATACTCGTAAGTTTAGCCCACCTGTAGCCACTCGAAGCCTCCCAGTCATTATTTTTCTGTAACCGCCTAAGCGATTTTGGCCGAGTTCGACAAAGAACGCCAACTGACGCCAATTGGAAATGGCAAGTGAAACCAAGTCCTTCTCCACTTGATCTTTCCATCCAGCGGAGCCTCCAGGCTTTAAGCTACTTGAACGGATTGACTACATGATCCCGGATCTGCAGTTCGGGACGAACTTCGAAGCCACTATAGTGTCGAAGGCTGGCGTGAAGACATGAGGAGTTCTGACTCGGGAATGTCTCCACAGACGTGTTGAAGATGGAAAAAGCAGGGGCATCAGTTGTCCGCGCGGAGCTCTTTCCCAACCAATCCCTTATACAAGCTGCCGAATTACTGCAGTATCTACCAAGCGGAAAGACTAGCCATCATAAGGAGAGCGGCGAAGCTATTGAACAGCGGTCTAGTAAATTAACCAGTGAATATCTACATTCACAGTCTGGCTTCGATAAAGGCGCTCCTATTACACCGTACTTCCTCAAGAAGTTGTGCGGAGTGCAGGGCAGCTGCACGTACATCTTTAATGGCGCTAGGGGCACGCAGACGTCGCGGGCAACGAGAGGGCCGACAAGATTGCCAAAGAAGGCGCTCTGTCGGAAACTATGCCGATAAAGTAAGTGCCGATTTCCATCCAAGCGTTTAAACGGGGGCTGGGCCTGTCTATGATCCGGAAGGCGCAAAGAGTATGGACTAAAACACAAGGCTACAAGATGTCTAGGATTATCTACGGGGTGTATGACATAAAGCTCATGCAGTTTTTCCTATCCCCCAAGAGGGAGGCCACTATCTGCTAGCTTTGCGTACTTTTAAACTGGCTCTGAACAATGATAAGATATGTAGGAGATGGAGGATCAAAAGAGGCCCTGCGAGTGTTCTGCCCTCAGGGGGACTGCGGATTAGCCCCTTGGGAGCAGGCTTTCTTCCTTAACTGGAATCCGGTGCCAAGATGTGTTACAACAAGGTGTTGCAGTTTGCCAAGAGGACTGCGATGTTCTCCAACATAGTTTTATCTGGTAACACTATGGACTTTAATGGAATCGGCAGTGGCTAGCCAGCCTAGCTACCTACCTAGAAAGGGAACGATGACGAGATTCCGATTTTAAGGAGCCTTTACAAGGTCAGCTTCAAGTTGGTTGGTCTTTTTTATTATTTTTAGTTTGTTTGCACATCAGCTGTGGAGTGAAATTTCATTCGTATTTGAAGTTCAAAGACGTTTTATTTATTTATTAAGAACACGAAACTTAACTCCAGACCGGTATTGTAGAAATAGCACCACCATTTTCGACCCACCCTAATATAAAATCATACCTGTAACTGCTGCACAACCACCGCATTCACCAATTTGTTGTGCACTTTAAACTTTATAAATTAAACAAGCCCAAATTAACTACGCAATCGCTATCGCACCAAAAGTTCTTTGCCAGCAGTGCGAGGACATTGCTTACCGCAAAGCACATAGTAGTAGATGCATGCATATATACACGCATTCATGCTACCGAATGTGTACTTTCGCACAGCGTTAAGAATACATATTTATACTCGTACTTACTTACGTACAGTGGTGAGAAAGTATCAATCCATTTAAAACAGTTTTCCAATGAGCTAGAGACTGAAAACGTCAAACTTAGCGCAGAACCCGGTGACAAAGCAATATGAAAGAGGAATTAGACCCCTAGGTGACGCAGGTGTCGATATATTTGCAAACCCCGTGTTTATGGCCCGATATTGTTCATATATAGAATGTTTATTACTTACATGAAAGGGGATAGAGCCACAAAAAAAAATTACCGACAGGTGGCGCAGAAGTAGAGATATTTGGAAAATCTGTTTTTTTTTTTTTGTAGTCTGAATTGTTTCATATTTAGAGCGAACATTTATTACTTAAATGGAAAGAAATAACTCCCGAAAAAAGTTTGCCCGCTAAGTGGCGCAGGAAAGACTTTAATAATATCATAAAGTTGCTTATTGGTTACCTAGTCGGTCATAATCGCCAGCGCTCTCACATGCACCGGATTGATCTTTCCACAGAGATGCCTTCGCCTTGAAGACGAGGCGACGTCGGAGCGCATTATGTGTGATTTTTTAGCATTAGTCAGACTAAGGGCGCGTTCACACAGGATTCAGAGCCGCGCAGAACGAAGCCATTCCGACCGGAGCGAAGCGTTAAAATTAATGTAGTTTTATAAAATTGTTCATACATCAAGCTTTTTCGGAAGAGTTTTGGAGTAGAAAGGACAGCATTTTTTTATTTTTTATTCTCTTTGTGATTTTATAGCCTATTGACACTGATGCAAACCAGAAATTAAAAATAATTAAATGAAAACGTATTTTTAGAGAAAGCCGCTTTCATTGAAGGTAACTTTAGTGATATCCTTACGGCCGATTCCATACAAAAGCTCCGCTCCGATTCGTTCAGTGTAAACCCCAACAGCTTTCCTTCGCTTAGCCGTAATTCGCTCGGCGCCGCTCGGCTTTCTGTATGAACGTATTCTAGGACAGCAGTTCAGTTCTTCCACACAGTCTACGCCCTTAAGGTCAGGAATTTGTCAACGAAGAAACTTTTAGCTTTTATTAGGGAGGCCGATAACATCTTGGGCCGTTAGGGCTAGGAATCATCATAGGGATATAAAAGATCTTCTAGGTCTCGGTGTTCCTTGTTTCTCCCATAGAATTTAGATTACATTACAAGATATTTGGAAAAACCGTCTTTTTGGTAAGATTTGGCAAAATTCGATAATCCAATAAATTTGTATAGCTCGTTAACTAACCGTAAATCTCGACAACTTATCTCTGTGTCTATAAATTTCGACAACTCATTGATCAATTTGAATAATTCGATACGTTGCGATAACTTAATAAACATTCGATAAATTCCGATAACTATAAACTTCGATGATTCGATAAATTTCGATAACTTGGTGATTTTCCATTGGCAGAAGAGGGGCGACCGCTATTAGGGAAAAACTTTTATTTTTTTATTTTTTGATGTTGTGTTGAACTGGGTTTGACCAAATTCCCTGCGGAACTACTAACCACTCACCACAGCGCCCTCTTACATTCAAAGTATGTTAGTCTATTTTTTTTTAAAACTGCAAGCCCAAAAAAAATTTGATTAAGAAGTTGAAAATGTATATTTATTATTTTTTAAAATATGAATTTATACGGTTTTTGTTAGATAATAAGCTATACTTTTATACAAAAAATAACAATAATAAATATTAAATAAGCAAAATTTGTTAAAATGCCGCGTCCCTATTTGTTCCCACCACTGTATATTTACATACATATTCATATTTAGTTGTGTAAATATGTACAAATTACTGCACTGCTTCCCAAGGACAGATCAACACATAAAGACCATTATTATTTTGTATCTTTGTTTGTATGCGAGCAAAGACAGCAGTAAAGGAGCAAATATTTCGCAAGGACTCTTTAGAAATACTAAGCACAGTTATGTACAAACATAATGTATGTATATTTACTTTGATATTTATGATTTTCAATGAATTTTTGTATACATTTTGTTGCTGCTATTCCCATTTCATCTTATCTACTTAGTTAGCACATTTATGCGCTCATATTTTCATTTGCTTTCTGAGTAACCACAAAATTTTGCGCATTGCTGCAGTCGTGTATTAAGTTATTTTTTGTAACGCGTATGTATGTATGTATATATGCATTTATGTATTTTCATTGATATCACACTCAAATCCTTTAATTTTATAAAATGCAGATTAGAAATAATATTCTGTGAAGCTAACAAATTTTGTATTAAGATGAAAAGATGTCCATTTCAATGCAGTTGTTTTACTTTCAGACGTTATGGTTTGCCAGCACATTGCGATCAACTATGGAGTATATGTATGTATGTATGTGTATGGCTTAACCTCGTATCTGTAATAGAGTCAGCCCACAAATTGTAAGAAAAAATGTGTACCATAAGACTTCGTCAATCCAAAAGCTTACTAGGAGGGTACAACCTAAAAATATACAGGATATTCATAGGCCTCCCTATTTTTTGTATTTTGAGGGTCCACTGCAGGTGTACAGGTCACTTGTGTATAATTACGGAATCTGATATAGTGACCTATGTCACCTGTCAAGGACACTCCACTACACCTCCTTTTTGAGTGTGTGGGCGTCACACGTAGAAGGGAAAGGAACACATACATTGTACCCCGGGATCTATGCTAAAATTTCTAGAGTCTCTAGAGCTAGTAGAGGTACTGTGATGAGCTGAGGGCATAATAGACCTACTGGATCGCAGTACTATATTCACCTATCTATCCATACCATATTCACCTATCTGTCCATCTATCGACCAATCGTGATTGGCATAATTCTGGTCAATGTTTGAGAATACTTGGGTAATAAATTCCCCATTCGTCTACATATGTCCTACCGGGTGGAGGATCGCAATTCTAACCACTCTTCTACGACGGCAGCACAATTCATTTTTTCTCACTACATAAACTCCTATTTCGACTCAGCCACAAAGAGATGAGCGGAAATTTTGTCTCTAGAAATAATATGGTTGACAACACTTTCCGCGCTTTTGTTTTTGAAGTGGGTGAGCATTCCGTCAACCTTAAGCATGGCAAGATGAGCTCGAAGAAGTTCAAAATAACCTTAGATGGCACTAGAACCATTTCTTCAATTTTTTTCTTCTTCAAATTTGCATCTTCTTTATTGTATATCAGTGGTTCTAAGCGCTGATCGTTTTTGTTGTTTGACGCATATGATAAATACCACATTTAGAGTTACCGAGTCGCCAACTGGTGCTAAGTTTGGAGAAAATAAAAATAAAGTTTATCTGGCTAAAAACAACCTATTAAATGAAAGAGCTCCCTGGTCAGAACATTACGGTTGAGCTTAAAGCTAAGTCAACAGAAACATCAGTAAGTGTATGTACATATGTATAAACATATCCACATATTTCATGCTCGCACAATTCGCTACATCACGATCTTTTAACTTAAAGACTCCCCAGCGAGTGCAGTCAATTATTTACTCAAGTAGAGTTTGCTGTAAACAGTATCTTCAGAGACTGGACGATAATTCAACATTGGCGAGTAATTCCTGTCAATTGAAAGTTAATCATATTAAGAGAAAATTGTGCTCTCCATGTGGCAGCAAAACACCCAATGCGAACAATATGAAGTCTAATGGCTTATAGGGAATTTTATCAAATCACATTTAATTAATGAAGAACCATAGATTTTAATCAAAGTCACCTTTTAAAAGATCTCACTAATATAAACAGGATTAGATCGCCGAAACAGCAACCATTGGTCGGATAAAACTCGATTCTGGTACCT
This sequence comes from Rhagoletis zephyria, assembly GCF_001687245.7. Lineage (NCBI taxonomy): Eukaryota > Metazoa > Arthropoda > Insecta > Diptera > Tephritidae > Rhagoletis > Rhagoletis zephyria. The sequence goes on from NW_016160271.1 coordinate 41,465, forward strand.
TATTTCGGCTGCCGTGGGTATGAATCCAATCTCCGAGAGATCCGTGTAACTCTGCCTCAATTGCGATCTGGGTAATGTAGTTTAAACCCCTACCTTCTAGAATAGACGCCGACGTACGTGAAGGTTCTCTCCATGGCACCAATCACCAAGGGTAAGCATATTGCCATTTTTACCTCTCAAAGTCTAGATCTCTACAGTGTAATATCACCCTTTGAAAGGGCAGTCGAGTGAATTCAATCGTGATTAATTCTGCCACATATCATTTCATTGCTAATCTTTTGAATTGCCGGACAATGATGACTGATTGGGGTTCAGCGACTATGGCGAGGTATGAAAACCGTAACACTCCTACTTTTTTCAAGGAAGTATAAGATTCCATCCTGGACTCCACCCAAACCCAAAAATAGTACTCTAAATCCCAAAACATTTACCAAATTTCTAGGAGCTCTCACATAGGGTAAGCTGACGTGGGGTTGAATGTGGAAGTGAGAGTTGAGAACACATCTAATGTCCTATACGCTTGCAGGAAAATCTTACGCATTTGATCTACACAGCAGTCGTTAGACCAATCAAAGATAGGAAGATATTAAAATGAGATATGCACTACAACCTAATCATTTATGGTGCCGTATACTCTTCACATTACTTCCTCTTAACCTCTTCTTCTTCTTCTTTGGTTCTATAATCGCCTCTTAACCTAGATTCCTCAAAAATAGCAGTATCGTCTTCGAGGGTAGGTGGGAGTGTATTGAGACCTACTCCCAGGAACGATTCGGGTCCAATTGGAGTGACAGCTGCCACCTGTCTTGCAAGATAGTCCACCGTCTCATTGCTCTCTATTCTGCTGTGGCTGGGTACCCATGGTAACTGGATGTAATGATGATCTAATTTAATATGAAAAAAGCACTGAGCGCTACTTGACTACAACTTAAATTATGATCCTGTCAGTTACGGTTCACTTTATGTATCGTTAGCTCCGCTCACAAATGCTCAGATATTTTCCCACAGGGACAGAGATCCAAGTCCTGGGTCGGAAGATTCATACGCCTCATATTCCTTCTTTAGTTTTCTAACCGTCTGTCTCTCGAAGGCAGATACGCTCCAGGTTAGTTTGCTGCCTAGCTCTATTTAAAATCGCTCCTCAAAGATTATACGTCAATTATGCTCTATGATGTCCTGCTATGCAGCATTGCGTATCACGCGCATGTCAGCATTAGATAAAATTCTAAACCTGTAACAGGTAACAGGTCAGCTGACACAACGATCATTTGGAAACTAGATTTATGTGGTTTAATCGGTATATCGGACTATGTGATTCCTTAGACCCCTTGGACGACTAGGACACAATGGGATTGAAGCAAATTAGCGGGCTGATCTGCTTATCAAAACTGGGTTAAACTTAAGACTGATAGGCACGCCGTACCTCAATTACCTAAGGACAGAATTAGATATAGAAGGCGCGAAATGCCTGTGGGTAGCACTAAGCACCAACTAATGGGCCGCCAGGACATCGTTGCTAGTGTTACCTGGTCTTTGTAATTTTTTGTTAATTTTTCTAGATCTCAGAATGATAACTCCGAATGGCTTCTGATATGATTGCATACTTGTAACTTAAAAAATTTCCTATAAGACAGCAATGTGAGATCTACTCACGTAAGTACGAGTAACTGCATTTTCGCTGGCGAATATTACTCCTTTGGGGTCAGGCAGCCAACACTTCTGACACCGCGTGCGTACGTACATGCACACACTCTAACTTACATACGTAAGCCATTAATGAGCACCATATCACTGCAACAACGGACATACGTAAAATAGCAACAACGATGGAACAGTAACACCAACAAATGCACCTACAGATATGCAGCAACTGCAATAACTAGGAAAAATATATTCAACAAGCAACAGAGCGAAATCAATGAATTACTGCCAACATGCCACCGCATTGCAACAACGATGAGCCATTAATTGCAACAATTCATTATGTTGAAAGCAACTGATGGACACAAAAAACAATGACTGTGTAACTTTACTATTTACTCTAGCCTGCCGGGAGGAAGTTGCGTCAAGCGGTGCGGGTGGGGAATATCAACCGTAGGAAGTGAAAATTTTTACACTCGCGACCATTTGCCTTATTAATTTACGCTTGTAGTTTTACATATGTGTGTATGAGTGTGTATTAGGGTTTTTAGGCGATTTTCGAAAATTCGATTTTTCAAATACCGTCTAAACGTGATTTTCACAATCGAATAAACCGGATGTTTGCCTACTCTCCATACAAAAAAAAAATTCCGTACCGTTTTCCATCGGAATTATAAAATAGATTATATTTTAAGACTTTCGCCCAAATATTTCGGAAAAATATTAAGTTTCATGTGAGCTGGACAAATTTGAAAATACTTCCATAAATAGAGTTTTTTTATAAATAAATTTGGATTTTTAAAATCACTTTTTTTAATTACCTCAGAACATAGAAGAGCTGTGACAGACGGCAAAGCTTATGCATATAATCTGGCATACATATGCGCATAATAATTTTGACCNACTTGTAGAAAAGACAACAGCTGACCAGTGTTGTCAACGAAAACTGCCCGGATCCGAGTTAATTCCCAAAAATTTCGTGCATTTGTTCAGCTTCTTATGCGCATATTAAAGAGGAAAATGCATGAGTCAAAGCAAATAAAGGCTGGTTATGCAAATAATCGAGCCCGTTTGTCTACCGTATAAGCTTAAAAGGTCTGCATACCAAATTTTTTTAGTTTTATCAAAGGAATCAAAAAAACCAAATTTTGAGAGATATTTTCAAAATAATATTTTTCCGAAATATTTTGGCATTAGTCTTAAATGTCCGGTGGAAAACCCGCTACTTTTTTTAGTGATACACCCTAATGTATATACCAGAATATAAAAATTCAAAATTTAGGTCAGATCCGACGGGTTTGGGCGGGTATGTATCTTAGTCAAATTGGACTGAATAGTTTAACCTGCTACAATATCTCGAATTGTGTTGTGTCAAAATATCACGAACCTAACGAACTCTTCGATAGGTGGCGTTGGTCTCCGATTATGGAATTCAAGGGGTGAGAGTTGACGAATGTGTTGATTAATCCTGGGAGCATTTTTAGCAGTCAAATGATTTCTGTCTATCAGCTAGAGAAAATATTTGTAAAATAAAACCGGTTTATGCGGTTTATTCCAAATTGGTACTTTTCGAATAGCGTGGAAATCGGTTTTATAAAAATATCGAATAATCGAACACCCTACTGTGTATATATTTTAGTGCACACGTTCGAATGAGTATTAATTGCGAAGAATTCTGCACCTTCCAGGCGACAACAACTATTTAAGTGCACTAAAAATGAAATGCCAGCAACGGAACTGTTCACTGCTAACGGTTTAAATTCGCTTGTTGTAGGCACTGTTGTTACTTTTTGAATGTTTACAGGTTAGCTGATGTGTTGACGGGTTTACCAATCAGCAATGGTTAACATTGAAAATCAATCGTCTGAGAGTTCAAAGGCATAATAAGCGCGAAAACATTAAATGCACTTCCGTTGTGCTTATTTCAAATTGAAATGTAACGAAACAATGCCCTTAGCAATCCATTAAGTATGACAATTGGACAGGTAAAAAACTAGTGCTACTCGTATAAATCTCTGCGTAATACAGATCACGTTAAGGAATTAATTAAGTGCAGCTGTAAGTGGATAGTTAGTTCAATTTGGTTTCACAGAACTGGCCACACTGTGACCTGATAAATCGTTTTTATTCTTAAGAAGAAAAAATGCCCAAGATTGCGAGGCGAGCTCCTAGTTCAATGAGGTTCGATTTGGGGAGTCGCGGTGTTTTAACTTCATTTGATATCAAACGGCTGGTAGTCAGCCGTATTAGTTTCGCGGGGATACTAAATTCAGACATCGCGACATAAAGACAACTATTCGTGGTGTAGAAAGTGGCTTTGAAATCGACAAATATATGGTGTATTTCGATCCTATTGCTGCTATTATTTTCCAAGAGTTCGTTGATGGCAGGATTCAATCTTTCACACAGTACGCTCGATCAGACCTTGCCTATGCTTAGAAAGCCGATCACGCGATAGTTGGCGCTTTTGGAGTGATCGGCTTTATTGTTGATTGGCCAGAGTCCCTTAAATTCCAGACGTCGGGCATGTATTCATCTGACTATCTAATTCGTAACAGTTGATGCGTGCAGATTACCAACTCCTCGCCGTCGTACTTGAATATCTCAGCAGGCACGCCGTCGCTTCCCTCTTCAGTTGCCGTAGCGGCCGCGTTTTCCTGAAAGCGGCATGCTTTTTCTGCGCAGCTTCATGATATTCCACGTCGTACCAGTCGTTATTTCGGCTCGCTGAAATCCGCCTACTTCTTCGGCGACTGTACATAATGAGCGGGGAATGTGGTTTCGCTGCTCGCATGTGTCAGATAGCAGGTGTGCGAGTCGAGTGGAGAAAAAATGTGCCGTCTATTGAGTTTTCAGCTCCAACCATGAGTTTTCCTTGCATGGTTTGGCGCACATTTTTTGCAAGTCCGAGTCTAAATTTGGCCCCGGATTTGTACGTACATCTAAAATACTGGAGCCTATCTTCCGTCTAGCACAGGAAGTTCGATTTTGCTTCTGGTTTTTCTATATGGAGAAAGCCATGTAGCTTTGTGAATCTTTTTAAGGGTCCGAATTTTTTTTTACACACCCTCAAGTCTTAGTCCTTTATATATTTGCTGTGGTCGTGATCAAGAGAAAGGGGTTTCCTCCAAGGCATATTTTTGTTTTTCATTGCGAGGGGTTTAAACGTGACGGAACCAAAACCCAACGCACTTGAGACGCCTTCTCACTTTAGCCCCAAACGGGGGTTCGGTGCTATCCAGAGGATACGTAGATATAAATATCTGGACGTCGCGATGTGAGCTGCGATTGAACCGTACGCATAGTAATCACTTCCCAGGTGAATGTAAGTAAAAAGCTTTCCCTAGTTCTGGCAAAGAATTTCATAAAGCGAGCGGTTCCAAACTTCACAGAAACGTCTTAAAAAAATAAAAATATTTTTATTTTTCATATCATCCTTTTCAGTTTATTATCGGAGAACTTTTATAATACTGCATCTAGGTTATCTTTGGGTTATTTAAGGAGTCCTTTTCACAAAATCATAGGCGAATAGGGGAGTCCGCACGGAGTATTTTCGGATTATCTGGCGAAGCTTTCTGGGACTCCAAAATCACTAATTTAAAGAGTCCTAAGAGCACACTTTTATATAGCGAGCCGCTTGCAGCCGCACCTACTGGTGAACAGACGCTGCAGACTAAACCGAATAAGTCAGAGTGGCCCCACCGAAGCTCCCTCTCTTTCTGCCGTGACCCAAGGCTCCACTCGGATTGATTACCGCATCACGCACATGGGTTGCTCACGTTGCCCAGAGTGCGCGAACGAGGACGCAAGAGTCGGGATTGAGTATAGCCATGCAACTGTAACTGCATACCCAGCGCAATGACTATACCCCATTGCACTC
>NW_016160271.1:49102-60791 GCF_001687245.7 Rhagoletis zephyria
GACATAGTGCAGCGAATTAAAATACAGCGGCTCCGCTGGCTTGGTCATGTCGTTCGAATGGACACCGACGCTCCAGCTCTGAAAGTATTCAACTCGGAACCCGCTGGTGGTAGCAGAGGAAGAGGGAGACCCCCACTGCGATGGAAAGATCAGGTGGAGAAGGACTTGGCTTCACTTGGCGTTTCCAATTGGCGTCAGTTGGCACAGAGGAGAAACGACTGGCGTGCTTTGCTGAACTCGGCCAAAATCGCTTAGGCGGTTACAGCGCCAAAAAAGAAGAAGAAGAAGAAGAAGAGCACACTTTTTTCATATGTATTGAAATGACACTTTTCTCCGGCGAATATGATCCTTTGAGACTCTTTTCGGAGCCTCGCTACGAGCATCCGCCCACGGCACAGGAAGTTCTAATTGGGCACCCTCTCTCTCTCTGCTAGTTGGCTCGGTATCGATTCATTTAGGCCGTTACAAACAACCATTATGCAAATACTCTTGTTCGCAAGTTCGCTCGGGTATAAAAATAGTTAGGGGACCCATAACATTTTAAACTCACAACCCTTTAAAGTCCCATTACGAACATTCTTTTCAGCGTTGCCTGTATTTATTTACCGAAGCAAAAATAATGCATCGAAACAGCATTTCACATTAAAAAAGTGATTTATCAATACGTAACAAAAATGATGAAGTGGCAAAAAAGATATTGCAGAGCAGCTCAGAATTCTTCCCAGCAACTTATCAAATATTTAAAATCAAGACACACTTTCGAGCTTCTACATTTACAGATACAGACAACCTGTGTTAACCACATTGCGGTGTAGTGTCCCGTTATTCGGTTTGTTTAAATTTCTACATACATATATACAAAAAATCTCGATGACAAAATTTATAAATAATCGATAACAAATGCTATAAATAATCGTTAACAAAATCGATAACAATCACGATAACAAAATCGTTCCGATATCCGAAAATATCGATAGCAAAATAGATAAAAAATATCGATAGCAAAATCGATAAAAAATATCGATTTTTATATCGGTAAGTCGCGAGAGTCCCGAAAATCCCAAAATAGTTCCTAGATTGAGCCTCTGTCTCTCTATCTATATTCTTTTTTCCATAATTACCTTTATTTTAATCTTTCTTCCTCTATCAACTTTCATCTTTACTTTTATCGGTATCCTCATCCTTATCTTTTTCTTTATATTTATCTTTATTTTTACTTTTATGCTTATCATTTTCTTCGTCTACATATTCCCCTTCACCTTTGCCCTTATCTAAGTAAAGTGTTTAAATTTACCTTTACTTTTACCTTTACCTTTATGCTTTTCTTTCAGTCTTTTTTTTCTATGTGTTATTCTTTAACCTTTTATTAGCAAGTTTTTGTTAAATTAATACCATGCGCATACACTCAAGAAGCACTTGTTTCAGCCCCAACTATTTCCGTGTCTCCATTTCCTTTGCATCATTTCCGTTGCACCATTTTCGTGTGCAATTTCCGATGAATTTGCCAATTTACTCCCAACCAACCAACCGCTGCTAAAGAAGTTTCACTTCAAAAATGTAATAATATAATCGGAACAAAATTTAAACAACCAAACTCTTTCTCGCAAAAAACGCTGTATTTTTATGTTGTATCAATTAAATGTCGAGATCAATTAATTTTAACCAATTGAATTACATTCGCCTACTTTCGCATACAAAAGTTGTAAATAAATATATTTATAACAATTAAATGTTGAGGTTAATTTATTATATGCCAATGAATCCCAGAAAAAAAAAACATGCGCGCGTGTAAATTCCACACTTCAAACCATTTCAATACTGTTTGATGAATAAACCGCAAATGGCACTTGACTTTCTAAGCCAACCAACCAGCCAGTCGGCCGCACCCAGAGGTCAGCTGCAAAGAGGCAGCGACGGATCAAAGCCGAACAGTGGACGACTGGCGGCAACAAACAAACAAACAAACCACAAAATTCGAGTGGCTTTTGTTGTAAAAACTTCAAATAGTAGACAATTAAATTTTAATTGCAATACTAGTTCGATGGTTTGATGCTGTGCTGGTTGATTGGTTGTGTTGGTCGTAATGACTGTATTCGGTTTTTTTTTGCGTTTCAGAGGTGATTGCTTGGCTGTAACAACAATTACATACTACAAAATATAACAACAGCAGCAAAAAACACAAATGAAATACAAATACTCGGTACGACCCACAAAAAAAAAATGGAAAATTCGATTATTGATGGCGTTGACTCGGGGATGAGTTTTGTGGCTGGCTGCTGATGCTAACAATGCTAGCAATAATTGCAAAGACTGCAACAATAACAAGGGCTACAAGAATAGGTTAAAGCATTTCACTGGCTTTGTATAAGAAGAAAAAAAAGCGCAAAGCCACAACTGTAAGAAGAAATGCCGAGGGCGAAAAAATTCAATTTCTCAAGTGGCGCAACAAGTTTATTATTGTCGTTACCAGCTCTGTGGTGAGCACTTTATTGCTAGTGAAGAATAAGAAACAGGCGAAACAACGAAAATCAATTGACGTACAAGAAGTTTGAAACGAGATTCAAAAATCAAGTTGTCAATCGAACTACTAAGAAGAATGTGCCAACAAGCTGTGGGGGCAACAGCAGCAAAATTGATTGCTTTAAGAAGCGTATTTGAAAAAGGGAGAAAAAGTCTTTAAAAACAAAACTAGTTGTGTACATATTCTGATTACACTATAAACATTTTCAAACTTATATAGTCAATGTTTTACTTAGCGACACATCTCTAAAATGGGAGGACCTAAGTTCGAAAAGATATCTGTATATTAATACGCTAACATACATTTTGTATCCGTTCGTTTGGCAATTCTACCGAAATTTATCGAATCATCGAAATTTATCCATGCTGATTAAGTTACCGCAAGCTATCGAATTATTCAAATTGATCAATGTTTATTGAGTTCTCGAAATTTATAGACCCCGAAACTTAGTTGTCGAAATTTACAAATAGTTATCGAGCTATTAAAATGTGTGGGATTATCGATGCCGTACAATAAAGCCATAGGAAATAACGCCATATGGCTTTATTTCACTTCACAGGGAGAAATAAGGCCATATGGCTTTATTTCCATTGCGAAAATGAAATAAAGCCATAAGCAAAAATTAAACAAACATGTGCGCTTAATGCTACAAGTAAATTTCGCTATGGAAAGGCTACAATCGCAACAAGCTGTAATTATACTATTTGTCGATGGATTCTCACAACTGGCCTCTGAAGGCACTCTTAAGCAAACTGATATATGCATGCAAGCAGTGTAACAATATTTCGCGCTCACCACATACCACCTGTCCCAAACATTTACGAGGCATGGTTGCTTCTTATCATATTTATTTGAACCGATTTAAGCTTGATGGCGATAACATGAATCACATGATCACTGAAGACGCAGTTTTGCAATCGTAGGGATGACTCGAGCATGAAGGCGGGGTGGCCACTTGCGGTTAATAACCTTGTGGATGCTATGTTTTCGTCGGAAGAAATCGGGTCCGTTATTTGCAATTTGGCAAATACAATTTGAACTTCATTGCGTCTGGCGGAACAACTCCGCAGATTTTCGTAAAAAGGCAATAGGCCGCTTGCCCTCCGCGAAGAATACCTTATGGCAGTTCCACGGTGGGAAGGTAAGTCCCACACTTTTTTTTCATAATAAATACATAACTCTCTACATCTGTGTTATTCAAGTTACACTAGCCTTCAGTGCATCGGCTGTCTTTAAAATAGCAGCAACCTCTATCTACAGCATGTACAGAAATATGGTGACAAAACTTGGGGTAACCCGAATACCTTGGGTAAGCTGGATATGTAATCAGGACTTTTGAGGTCGAATAGCATCTTCTCCTGCGAAGAATGATTAATTGCCTAAATGAGCGGTAATTGATAAGCATTTGCTTTCCATTCAAAATATCTTCAGTTTGATTACCGTAGGGTGGTCATCATCTCTCCATCATTTTCATATTTCGGAAAAGCTGTTTTTTCACTATGATAGGATAGGCGTTGCAGTTTCACATCACGAATGATATCCAAGGCAAAGTAAATAGCACAAGGATCCGACCGCAAATACGTATGTGAATGCGAATGGGAGTACGAATAGGTACGATTGAGAATACGAGCACAAATATGAATAAGAACACAAACCCGAGAACAAATACAAATACAAATACGAATACGAGGATGACGATTCCGAATCAGAATAAGAGTAGGAATTCGAATTCGAACTCGAAATGCAAATAGGAATATACAAAATATAAATAGAAGTACGAATACAAGTGCAAATTTAAATACAAATACAAATACCAATACCAATACAAATTCAAAAACGAATACCAATATACATAAATATAAATTCAATTACAAATGCAAATACAAATACAAATATGAATGTTACATACACAATTAAGAAAACGAATTCGAATACGCAAAGGTACGAACCCGAACATAAGTATGAATACATGATCGAATACGAATACCATTACCCACGCCAACGGTTCTAACCGAAACATTCAATGTGATCTTTTTTCCGGACTACCATATTGAGCTGTCTGGTCGGTCCCATGGAGAGACTTCAATTCAAGTACATATATCCCGAAAAGGACGATAGTGATTAGTATTCGCTGAAAAACTACGCGGTTGGGACATAATTCTATTCTATTGAAACTAAAGTATTCTCCTCTTAATTATCAAGCAAAATTAATATTTAACGTCACACACTTTGAACTCTATAGCATTTAAACATAACAATTGGCGAATTTCTGCATCACTCATATTATAATGAAGCGACGTGCAATCGAAATTCATACCGAATCCAGTTATTCTGATATTCATTAAAATACTCACTCGCATGGATGGTAAACAAACTCAAAGTAAATGAAAATAGCTACTAATTTTGAATGAAATTTTCTAATTTCAAAACCACATTCGCCCAAGCAGCGACTAGTAAGTACTTATTACAACTTCGAATAAGTGAAAAAGAAGCAAAATTTACGAAAAAATGCGCACCACACCGAATAAAAGGCGAAAATGTGAAAATGTGAAAATGTTCGACTAACTAACTGCGGATGAGTTCAAATGTACATACATACATATTTATGTATGTACATAAGTAATGTAAGCACGAGCACATGCTACATGCATGCAATGTAGTGCGGTAGCGACCAAAAAAGGAAGACGGAAGCTGGTACATGCAACAAAATATTCCTGCTGCGGTGAGTGCCACACAAAGTGGACACCGAATGGGAGCAAAAAAAAATATATACGAAACATTGCGCGCTTAGTTGAATAGTTAGTGGGTTTTGGCTTGCTATCTGCTGGTTACACCGAACGAAAACGAAAAAAGTAACTACACAGACGGCAAGCAGAAACAAGTGCAGCTTGTAATGCGATTTTTTACTTTGCGCACCAGTTGGTAGCCGCTACAAAACTGAGTGCATTTTTTCAACATTTTGTAGTATTTTTTTCTTTCGCTTGATTTGTGTATTTTTGTTTTCTTTTTTTTTTGCTGCTTTTAATTTTTCCTTACTGCTTTTGGAAATTTTTCTAGAGCTCTAAATTTTTTCGTTCATCCTTTTGCTCGCGTATAGAGAGAAGTAGCTTTGCGGTTTTCATTTAAACTTTTGCCGCGCGCATTTGTAATGCTACTCTAACCAGCGACCCAGCGACCCAGCAACCGCAGCCATTACCATAAGCAGCGGCGCTGTTATCTCTCTATTGACGACGCCACCCGAATGTCCACCTCATGACCAGGCCAGCCAGCGCGCATTACACATGTGTGTGTGTGTGTGTGTGTGTGTGTGTGTGTGTGTTTGTTGCAAATTAGTGTAATATCAAAATAGGTTTACCACTTCCTCGCGCACTAAACTCTCTGCTGAACTGTGTGTCGAACAAACTGTGATGCTGTGGTGAATTCACTCACTCGATTGGACTACAAAACACTGCAGTGGAGCGGCCACACCAATTTGAAACGTCCATCCATCCCCATTCATGCTGGGGGTACCCTTAGTGCTTGAAAGCTCTTTAACTGGTAAGCTGTTGCACTACTGCCATCAGATTCTGTTTCACTTGCAATCCATGTATGTACATACTTACATGCGTAGTCGTTGAAGTCAGCTACTACTTAGTTTTCATATACAAGCCCAAAAGGTCGTGTGTGTGTGTGTGTGTCAACGTGGACGCCTTGCAACTCTCTGCCTGACGCCCCATATATTGTGTTATGTTGCTGCTATAGCTGCTGTCGGCGGTTAACTTTCTCATTTTATTGATGTTGCAAGTAACATGTGGTGCAGCAGCAGCAGCTCAAATAGTACCAGTAGCAGTCGTAGCATGCATGACCGCAGCAAAGTTGGAAATGAACTGGCAACAGTCGGGATTGGTGGCAACAACAATTGTTGTTGAATTTGTGCAAAAACTAGAGTATGTATAGGAAATTCCTTTGAATGTTAACACTCGCATGTACATACTTACAGACAAAGAGAAAAAATACATGCTTAAATAATTAAGTATGTGTACGGGTGTCTAAAACCATGTGTGAATATGTACAATATTTCCGGAGGTACTGCATAGTTATTTTCTTTTTAATACTTTCATTTAGGCATTTACATTTAAAAAGCTACGTATGTACTAATGTACATCGAAGTATGTTAATGTACATCGAAGTATTTTGTAGACATTCGCATAAACAGTGAAACAAATGCCATTAAGTAAATTATTATTATTATTATTATTGCAGTGGATAAAGCACTGCGACCTTAAAATATATTGTGCCCCTTCATGTGTCCATTATCGCAGAGAAAGTTTAGTATTTAGCCTCGGTCATCAAATGCTCACCCAAGTTTCTTTTGCGTTTGCATTTCAGTGCCGTACACCTTTCCAAGATATCCATCCTGCGCAAAAGTTTCCCCGCTCTTTCGAATAAATTCCCAGTCAGTGGGTCAGGTGATAGTTCAGTCGGAATCCCTGCAATAATTCATAAGTTATTCTTGGATAAGTTCATACATACTTAGCTCAAAATGTGTTAGGTTCCTAAAAGTGCTTAGAAATGCTCTAGACCTGTACTTTGTCCCAGTAGCGAGCCTCCTCTTCAAATGGGGCCAGGAAAGAGAGTGCCCCTCTCGTATACCACAGTGCTCTGGGGACGATGAAAGGCGTTGATGCTACTTTCTGCGCAGGTTTATCAGCAGTCTCATTTCCTCCGTTACCCGAAATCCATAGTACCCAAACTCTCCAGTTTGGATGTGAACTGTTCGGATCTAGGGCCCTAAATAGCCGCTAGGCGGTCAGTCAAGATTGACATATTCTGATTCCGGTTGATATTAAAGTCTGCGTATCTTTCTATAGCGTATCATCTTCAGCTTGAAAGATGATCATACTATACCTCCCTCTATGAGCCATCGGTGTACCAGGTTGTGATGTTTTGGTTTATCCAATATGATTCCGATAAACCCACCCAACTCTTCTTATTACTTAGATGGGGTTTAACCTCGTTGTAAAGCTGATCTTCAGAGTTAGTTTGCCCCTCGGTATGGCAATTTCAGCAAACTGCGTCGTCAAAATATGAACCTTTCTTGGTAGCAGTCATCCTTAGTAGAATTTTGCTAACTTTTTGGCCGAGCTTCTCCTTCAAGTTTTGGTGTGCGTCTTGTTGTTGTTACACAAATATGTGGAGAATTATGCGCCTCCTACGAACGGAAAATGGTTTTATGATAGGCATTTTCACGGAGGAAACACACTCGGAGGTTCGCTATTGCCAAGGGGCGATCGCTGGTAGAATTGTTTTTCTAATTTAGATGTTACTCGTACCAAGAATTGAACCCAGGTCATACGGACGCACCTCTAACCACTCAGCTACAACCTCTTTCTGGTGCATAATGTTTGTGTCATCCAGCCTTTATTTCCAGATTATTAAGTTTATATTTCCTTGAGAATGGTATAAGTTATCAGGGTTTTTATATGCTTTTAATACATTCAGCTCCAATTTGTCACACCATTGGATTCTATTACCAAGGATGTTTTCGAACTTTCGCCTGCATATTATGTCGATGTTATCAGCGTATCCCTAGTAAATAAACCCAGTAGTCGTTGGCTATTGATGTAAAATATTCGGCAATGCTTTTTCGCAAATACTTCAACAATAAGTTTTTGATGCGAAGTATTCTCTTTTTGCTAAGAATAAAAGCGTTGAAATAGATGGAAGCATAATATTCTGGAAGCAAAACATCGTAAGTACAGAAAAGTTCTCACTCCGGGCTTCCAGTAAGGACTCGACTCTAACTGCGCATTGGGATTGAGTGTTAAGCACAGCACACCCATTTACCACGAAGGCTACGTTCAATATTTCAGGGAGCACTAAGAAGTGAGAAAACGATAAACCTAGTCGTTTGTGTTGACGTTGAAGTAAAAATACAATCGGGGTATCTTCATTCTTGACAAGATTACCAAGACCACACTGTAGGCACTGTACAAACCAAATATGAGAAAGGTAGCCATAAGTACAAGGAAGTGGAGTTGGAGTATCGTAGGTATCGGACTTCGAGTCCAGCTCTGTCAACAGAGGTAGTCTAACGAAATACATCGAAGGACGTATCTATTATAGGGCCATCTGAGAAAAGAGTCGCTGGAAAATAACTCTCCGCAAAGGTCTCTGAATGGATGAACGAATACCTGTTGATGAGTCTGCTAGAGACTTCCTAGGCAGGTGCATAGCCGTACTCAGCAACATCTGAATTAGTTGAAAATCAAACAGAAAACAATGCTCACTCTGAACATTTGTGATAATATGCCAACACTGCCCAGTAAACTTCTGTTTTTCAATTACCCACAGCTATAACTATAAGCCGGTTCGTTTTGATAAATCATTTTTTTTTTTTTTTATTGCACTTTAATTCAATTGAATTAATACGCGTGCAAGTGTAGAGATATTTATGCATATGAAAAGCGCCAACCACATTATGTTGCAACAAGAATAAAACTTTTCATGTAATTGAAACCACAAACTGGCATCTGAGTGAAATGAATAGTGTGGCGGCTGACGTTTAACGAAAAATATATGGCAACGCCACAACACGTCTCATTTTATTGCCAAAGTTCAGAGCAGTTCGATGCGCTCTAACAACAACTGCAACAATGCCATAAGCTTTTTCACATATGTATGTTAATATGCACATAAATTTGTATTTTGGTTGCATTTTGTTAAAGCCATCGAGTGGCCGAAAATGTGGCGAGCACCCCCCTTTTCGAACGCGCTATTTATAACTCCGTTCATTCAATTTTAAATAAGTATTTTAAATATTCTAGTCGGCTTTAGAGCAGCTTTTATTGGAACGAAGAGACGACGTTACTTTTTTTTGGGCTGGCTTGGAACTATCTGTCGACCCCCGTTCCTCTCTGGGTTGTCTAAACAGAGTGTAAGAACCACTCCTATTAGATTATCCGGTAGAGTTTCAAGTACTTTTGCGTGTCCGAATCTGAGGTCTCTACAAGGCTGGATCGTATTTAATCTAGCCGCACTGCAGCCGGCCTGAAATTTTACGTAGAGTTCCACAGGCCACTTTTTTGATTTGGAGTAGGTAGTTATGACCATTCTCCCTCGGCTTTTATGCGTGAAGTACCATCCAATCCCCCATCGGTATGTTCGATTTTGGTCCCTGTAATAGGCGCAGAACACCCTCCGACTTCCCCACTCACGGATTCATACTTTAGGCTTAGGATCTCTGTCCACCTCCTTTGGCCGCAGGTTGTTTGCTTGCATCTGAATGCTGGAAAGCAATTGCTTTAGCTACACGATCCAGAAAATAAAGGTCGCGCCATTCGCGGACCGCTAACCCTCTCTTCGTCGATTTGACAGCATCCACCTAATCGCTGACGTCATAAAATACTTTTGTTTACATTCCCTGTTGCCAACTTCATGCTTTTCGCACCAAATTTAGTGGGTATTCAAAACGCAAAAATTTTTGAGTTTGGTGCTTGGCGCGTTTTTGGTGCTTTTGTTTTTAGTTTGAAGACACCAAATTAGAAAATCTCAAAAAAATGGAAGCAAAATTCATAGCAATCGTAAGTGTGGTAAGCAACTTTACAAAAATTTTAACAAAATCATGGCACAGTGACAATCATAAGCGACAACGAAATATGTGCAGCACCTTCAATCATGCCAGAAGAAATCGACCGTTGTGCAAGAACCATTGATTTTTATTAATTTGAATCGGCATCCTTACGATAAAATTATGTATGCATATAAAGTCTATAAAATACACCAATAAAAATTTGGTGCTTTTTCAAATTCAAAATTTGGCAACACTGCCTTTTGTTTGATGCTTCCTCTTTTGCTTGTCGAGTTCGTCTTGCTCTCTCATTCTGGCATTTATTGACGTAACGGCCAGTTGATCTCAGCTCGATTGGCGCAATCTTGTATTCTATCATTCTTGCTTTAGCTACGTGCGCATCGCGTTTCGCTCAGCGGTGCAAGAGTCCGGGGACCGCCTACGTCTACTGGGATCCTTGTGTCTACGCTTCCAAAGCTGCAGTCCCTTTGCAGCTAGACTACAGAATAAATTTTAAATAAGGTGGAATAGGTTTTTAATGAAAAAAAAAATTATTTATAGCTCACTGCTTCCTTCAAAGACGTGAACTAGCAATCCGAAATTAAGCTGCAGGTATAGCTAGAAACAACACTAATGCGGCACAACGAAATGAGTGAAAGCAAATTGAAAATGTAGATGTAAAAAATTAATGTCTCTAAAATCCATGAAAAAGGGTAGGCTAGCCAGCCGTTGCCCTGATAGCAGGCCAAATAAAATTACACTGAGTTTTGAGAGGATAGTATGTAACACCATTGGCTGTTTTGGTTTGATGTTTTCTACTGCAGCAAACGAATTTACTACGTTCAATAAAAACTCAGATAGTTCAATGTGCGCAGATAGTCCTGCGGCCCAATGTCCAAAACGACGTTAAAACCACATCGCAAACGCAATGAAAAAGAAAAATTACCAGCGAACAAAATTTCACAATGAAAAAAAAAACAAGAACATTTAGAAAGATAAAGAAAAGTTTAAGTGAATTTCAATGTAATTTTTGTGTGTAAAGTTTATGGGTGAAAGGCACAAGTTGCTGAAGCAAAAAAAGCCACGACCAAGTCAAGAGAAATGAAATTAAAAAACGTACAAATAAATTCACTCAATTTGCGTTGGTATTTTCAGTTTAATAGAATATCTCGAAATAAGAGTCACTTGTGCTTTGAGCGGTTAGAACACACAAATATGCAGTGGTAATGGATCAAAGTGTGCAGCGGGAAGGAATGTATCAATTAGGATTTATAAAGCTGAAAAAGCATGAATTGCACGCGCACACATGTATGTACATGCATACTCCTGAACCATGATTCAATTATTAAAGGTTTTGTAAGTAGCTATTTTCTAAAATTTGACACTCCCACCCACAGGGATGGTTTTTGGAAGCAGGAGAAAAAGGGGAAGAATTCAATCACACTTCCTAAAAAGTAGCGAAATTCTACAAAAAGACGTCGATAATGGTGCATCGTGGTGTTTTAATACAAAAACGAATTTGATTTATTTAGTTAATTTAAACCAGCTTATTTACATCAAATACAACCCCTGATTATTATTAAAAATAAATTTTGCTATGAATATACCAAAGTTGCGTA
>NW_016160271.1:61108-67305 GCF_001687245.7 Rhagoletis zephyria
AAAGTTATATATGCCAACAATAAGTTGCTAGAGCACTTTAAAGGCTCAAAATTGACCCCAAAATAAGGCAATGTTTACCGTTGTTTTTACGACAGAAACCGAATTGGTTATTTACAAAAATGAATCTGTCGACAGGTTTGGAATTTTATCTTTGAAACGCCACACTTTTCTTTGAAATCGCTTTATTAGTTCTGGTGCAATAAGCGTTTTTGTGAAGCTCTAAAAATTACAACTACAACATTTGAACATAGCCCCCATACCTTAAGGTAAGACGTATTCTACGTCAAAAATCTGCACTGAAAATAATAAGCTAGAAAAAATTTTTGAAGCTTTGCATTTTAAAAATTCTGAAGGTGAAAAAGAACTAACTGTTAGCATCGCTTTATTTATCACAAACAATGCTGCCATTTACGGGCTTTTCATACCAAAATAAGTCGATTTATTCTTCTTGATAGGTTGGTAGACTAAATTAAGATTTCATAGTTTTTGGTTATATCGAAAAATGTGGACTTACATTTTGACTTTCATATGTATAGGAAATGATCGCTGCTGCCCTCATCTAGCGTTGGCTCACATAGGCCGCCATTTTTTCCTGGCCCTAAAAGTGTAATCGATTTGTCGGTATGATGAAAGTCAGAAAATCTTCAATGCCAGATACTCAAGAAAGTAATGTTGAAACGAATATCGATGAGCCAATTTGTTACAGTGACATAGATAACGTTCTACATTCTTGACGTTCTTCTATATCGACCCATTCTGTCGACGTGTAGTGGTCTGTAACAACCTCGATTACATGTCGAAGCATCGGCCGCACCATGCGCAGAAGTTAGCTACGCTTACACGCAGGCTCCGCAGGCTATCTTCTTTTTGACGTAAATAGATCACGTCTTACGTTTCGATATGGAGGCTATGCTCAAATGTTGTAGTTGTAATTTTTAGATCTTTACGAACACGCTTATTGCACGAGAACTAATGAAGCGATTTGAAGGAAAAGTCTGGCGTTTCAAAGATATAATTCCAAACCTATCGACAGACTAATTTTTGTAAGTGACCAATTCGGGGTCTGTCGTAGAAACAACGGTAAATATTGGCTTATTTTGGGGTCAATTTTGAGCCTTTAAAGTACTCTAGCAACTTACGATTTTCATTTTCGGGATATATGTAGGTTTGCGGCCTCGCCCCGACCGAATTTTAGGATAAGGCTTCCAAAGTGTTCTTTAATGACATGTAGATTTCAATGCCAGACAAGAAAGGGAAATATTACTAAAGGTCCGGGGAATGAGGACTGCTTTGAAAGCCGCCTTCGACTTCCACGTAGTGAGCGGCCTTTTTGGTATCCCCTCCAAACAAAGAATTGGGAAGGACCTCTTCGAGCCATTCGGTGCCATATGAGGTTTCAGATAGTTGACTATTTATCGGATGACTTCATCGTCTAATGCTGGATAAGATCTGTCTTTTCCAAGTTGGTTATGAATGCAAAGCGTATGAATCGTTTTCTATTTACATAATATATACGAGAAATATGTATGTACCTTTACATTTCAGATGATGTTTTTAAAACGATAAAATTAACGATCGATCACCAATAATTTAAAGAACAAAATTGTATTATTATTGGCGCCCACTGTTGCCACTGGGTGATTAAATTCCCAACAAATTGTTTCTTTTTAAAATGGTACCACCTTTTGGCAAATATACTGCTGCCATAAAAATAAACATCATCGCCACTGGAGGCAGTGTAAAACTGCACGTTTCTCCATTTGTGTGACAGCAATTAGAAGCTGATTGGAAAAGTTGACGATGAAAATAGAGAAGAAACTCGGCCGAAATCATAGCAAAATATTATTTTTTTTTTAATTTAAGGAGCTTGCCTGGAAAAATTAAAATTATTGAAATTTGAGTAGAACAACTCTTTTTTTGTAGCGAATTTTTTCGTAATTGGAACATCTGTTACACCGTGCGGCGAAAATTAAAAAAAAAATTTTAAAACAGACTGAACAATCTATATACTAAAGAAACTATGGGTCAAATGTAGTAAAACTCCAATCTTAGTTTTTCACTCTGGGAAAATTTTTGTTTTTTGGTACACAAGAACGAATAGGTATTGGAAATGCCCTCTAATTAAATTTATTTTCTTAAGCTAGTAAAGTTAGGACGACGAAATTCCAGGATGTGATCGTGTGTATATTAGTCCGTAACATATCATTTTTTCAAAAATTTTCATGGATATCCAAGAACCCACATTGTTGTTCTACATTGCAATGGAATTATTAAATAATTTTTTGAACTAATTATATTTTTTAAGTTTCAAATTTCTTTTAAAAAAACCCTCCGGTCAGAAAAAAAAACTAAATGCGCATTTTCACTATATTTTGCCTATATTTTCGCGAATATATTGGTTTTTTTGTATGTAAAGTTTACTGTCGCGCGGTGTAGATCACACCATCTTTTTTCATTCACCCATTTTTAAGTTAATTTTGCGAAATGTCTAAGATCTTTGAACAAAATGGCATAACAACGCTAATCTTCGGTTAAAATAAACAACAACAAAAATCCACTATTTACGCCAATAATACGTAAATAGTTTTCTCTCAAAAGCATTTGCTGTCACCTATTGTGAACGAAAAACTTTCTTAAAAAAACAACTTTCATACGCAGTGCACGGACTTCAAAAAAATTAAAAGTGGTAGATTTTACATACAAAAATTGGTAGAAGTTGGTAGATTTTTTTTTTTAATATTAGTTAGTTTTTACTCACATAGAATAAATGAAGGCGAATTCAGGTAAGGTATCAGAGCAGCTGGATTTTCGCCTTGGTGATTCTTATTGTCAAAATGATGTATTTGTTGAAATTCTTATTGTAATTACGCGTAAAATTTGTGAGTAGCCGTTTTGTTTTTGAACTTCTGGTATCATCTTATATGAATTCACCTTGGAATAAATTGTATTTTTTTTATAATACAACAAAAAATGTATTTTACGCCAATAAAACATTGAAGAAAAAACGTAAAACTGGGCCCGAATCATGGCATCCGTGAGCGAATGACACACGATTCGAATCGAATGAAATAAAATGGCAGCCATTTGTCTTAAATATATTTTAAGCTGAAAAGGCGAACTCGCCACCAAATGCCGTAATACAAAAAGAAATTTCGATTCGAATTTGANAAAAACGTAAAACTGGGCCCGAATCATGGCATCCGTGAGCGAATGACACACGATTCGAATCGAATGAAATAAAATGGCAGCCATTTGTCTTAAATATATTTTAAGCTGAAAAGGCGAACTCGCCACCAAATGCCGTAATACAAAAAGAAATTTCGATTCGAATTTGATTCGAACACGGATGCCTTTATTCTACATGAAAAAAAAAAAACAATTACTCTGCACTACAAAATTGTTTGATTAAAATTAGTTTTGAAATGCTTGAAATTTGCAACTCATTCATTTGGTAGTCTGCTACTCAAAGTATTGCAAACGAAAAATATTTCCATAAACAGCTGATAGAAATTCACTTTTAAATTGGTCATGGTCAGAGTTAACTTTTCATATTTATTTTAGGTGTACTCGATGGCAAAATATGTACATCTACACTGCGTTCATTTAAATCTTTTTGCTTTATTGCCGAAAAATACTGGTAGATTTTAAGCCTTTGTTGGTAAAAATAGTAGAAAATAAATTACAGCTAAAAAGTGGTTAGATCTGCCAATAAAGTTGTAAAGTCCGTGCACTGTTCATACGCTTTATGAGTGCGAGCCGACTGAGAGACGATGACATTTGAATGGTGAGATGTGACCCTTTACAACACCCTTCATTAACACAAACAAATCAACAATGGTTAGTTTCTTAGCCATTCGTCACTGTTGTGAGTTTAAACCCATTTTGGCCAATAATCCCGCCGCTCCATTACCATGCACAAAACCATTACATAAATAACCATTAAGCGTCCAATTAACAATTCAATCACGTTCGGTTCATATAAAATTTCATTAATGTTGAATTCATGTTTATTTTTATTATTTGAATGAAGAAAACGGAACGAGCGGATTTAGTGTCGGCTCTGTGAGTTTCAATTGCAATTGAAGACTTTTTCTTTTTTTTTTTTTTGTATGAAAAAGTTCATTCACCTCGCATGAGCTTTAGTTAAAGAAGTAGCCAAAAAATTAAAATTTCAAATTAAATATACAAAGCATAACTCACCCATTACAAATACAACGGCAATGACCAATGTTGACAGTTGATGTTGCTTCAACATGTTGCTTGTTGACTGCTGGTGTTGCGAAGTGTTCCTGCGACTCTCTTTGTAACTCTCTTCGTTTTTAGATGCACTGTTTTTGCTCACAAGGTTGCGTTTTTTTTTTATTTTGTGTAAATTCTTTACTGCAATAATTTCGCGTACATCTCTTTATCAGGTTGGTTATCTTTTATTAGTTTGTTGCGTTGGTCGATTATTCATCAAACACTTTTTTGCCACTTATGCATTTCTGTGTGTGTGTGTATGATTTGTATTTCCGGTCGTAATTTCAATGAACTTTCACAATTTCACAATTGCTTTTATGTTTCTTCGGCAACTTTTCTTTAATGAGATTATTTATAAAAAAAAAATTAATGTTTGCTATTGAAATAAGTGCTTTAGTTCGTTTTTTTCACTCCCAAATGGTTAATTGTGTTTTCACTAAATTAATGATCTACTGAGAGCGCACCCACAAAAAGATAAATGAAAAGAAAAGAAATAAAATTTTGACAATAACTAGCACTTAAAGTGTGAAATGTGTAAAAAATACACCATTTAATAAATTGAATAACTCGGTCTAACTAAGTAAAGGTAAATGTTTTCTCTCTTGAAACTGTGGGAGTTTTATCGTTGTATTGTTATCTTTCAATCAAAATGTCTTCAGTCAGGAAATTATTGAGGTTTTTTAAAAAGTCATCGGCTGCTCCATGAGTTTCAACCTTTAAATACTGGTTCCGGCCTAGTGATTTTTAAACAATCGACAAAGAGCGCCCTGGAAGGTCATCAACGTTTGTAAAGGCCGAATTGACTCAAAAAGATATTTTATTGTGATCGAAAGACAATGGTATGGTCCAAAAATTCGGAAACTGAGTGCCTCACGAACTCAAACCTCTTTCCCAAATGCTCTTTTAACGGTACAAAGTGAAGTCGTTTTTGCATTGTATTGTCACAGGTGATGAAAAATAGATTCATTGCTACAGTCCAAATCCCCAGAAAGCCGGTACCGATACCATGAACGCCAAATCCTAATGTACATGGCATCAAGAAATTCTCTGCATGCGGTGGAACCAGAAGATAATTCGGTATTATGAACTTCTGAAAAATGATCAGACGATCGACGGGGCTCTCTACAGAGAGCAACTGAAGCGATTGCAGGGAGCACTTGCGCAAAAACGGCCGGAATGGGCCACCAGAAATGAGTTATTGATCTTCCACCATGAGAATGCTCGACCGCATATTGCACAAGTGGTCAAATCTTAAGCGATGATACCGGAAGGAGTAGTCCTAGCCAATCCTTCTACTCGCCCACACCATGCATAATCCGACTAGCATTTACTCCATTCAATTCAAGGAAGTGTGCTTAACTTCAGTTGAAGGTATAAAAAATTGGCTTGATACTTTTTTTATCTACAAAGCCAACAAAACTTCCCTATAAACATTCGGACTCATTTAAGAGTCAAAAAAGTCTAAGAAATCTAAACCTCATTATGAGCTCAAAAAAGAGTCTGGAAAGAGCATATTTCCCCTCATAGAAGGGCACGCCAATATGAGTCCGAGTTAAGAGTTATATTAGAATCTGAAATATGATGCTTTCTGATTTTTAAGAAACAAATATTCTTTATAATTCTGATTATTAATAAACTTTTACTTCTACGTTAACTTTGTTACTTTTTTCCAACTCATAGTTAATGACTCCAAAAGTGTCCGAAATGAATAAGTCTGGTTGACTGGTCTCAGATTCATATTTATGACGGAAGAAATACTCAGTTCTCAGTCTTAAATACCGAACACTCCGAAAATTGTTTAATGAGTTTGTCTACCACCCAGGGGACAAACGAAGCGACTAGGCTTTTTGTGAAAGTAGTGACGAACCTTTAGTCCCGGAAATCTCTATATTAATATAGGGATGTCCAACCCAACAAGTGCTACTTTGGACTGAGTAGGCAATTCAGGAGTAAAGTCC
>NW_016160272.1:0-157 GCF_001687245.7 Rhagoletis zephyria
AAAAACCGTTGGGACATTATTATTATTATTATAAAAAACAAACAAAATTGATATGTATAATCATTTTTAAACGAAAAATAAGAATATTATAAATTTTTGGAAAATTGGCGTAGGCACGTCCACTTATGATTACATGTGTATATCTTGGGAACCGCTC
>NW_016160272.1:551-1349 GCF_001687245.7 Rhagoletis zephyria
AATATTATAAATTTTTGGAAAATTGGCGTAGGCACGTCCACTTATGATTACATGTGTATATCTTGGGAACCGCTCAACCAATTTCTCCCAAACTTGGCACAGTTGTTCCTTGTTTGGCCTTCACAAAACATACCAAACGGCTGAAAATTAAAAAAATCTGATAAAAACCACGCCCACATCCCACATAACGGTAATTTAGAGAAATACGAAAGCTTTGATAAATTAGTAAATACTGAAACTAATTTATTCAAAATTGATGTTTGCAATAATTCATTAGCAAAAATACGGTTATAATAAAATGTTGGAAAATGGGCGTGACCCGGCCCACTTAAGACCACATATGTGTAACTCGGTAACCGTTGACCAATGTGTACCAAACTCGACCATCTTTTTATAACGCTAATTTTACCCAAAATTGATACTAACCACAATCCCTTGAAAAGAAGTAACATGAGTTGCGTTTTTTTACTCATTTCCAGTAAAATCCAGAAAAAGTTTTTACGAATTTTCATGTTTTGGCGTTTTCGTACGCAAAAACTTGCAAAGTAGGGGAAATTGAGAGAGCGGAAAATGACAGTTGAAGTTGCATGTTTTTACTGGATTTTACTGGATAAATTTTTACTTGTAAGAATTCGCCAGTACGAAAAACAGCTGATCGCATGTTGCTGGATGAAATTTAAACTAATAAGGAAACTGTTTGTGGGTTTTTATTGTTGAATTTCACAAAATAAACCTATTTAAATACAAAATATATTGTTTTATTAGGAATTTGCTGCGAATAAACAACCAATTTATCAG
>NW_016160272.1:1376-7680 GCF_001687245.7 Rhagoletis zephyria
TCACGCGTATCAAGACACTTTTGTCCCATATTTCTGAAAGCTTGTAAAACCAATTTTGAATTGCACGACCCACTCCGTTGCTTATGCCAGGATTTTAACTCTCATTCCAGCACGTTTGATATATCAGATCCGCTTTTCAGCATTAAGAAAGCGATACTCTCCTCTCTCAATAAGTGAATTATTGACATAAATACATAAAATCAGCTGATGAATTTAGTTCTGTAGCTGAACA
Source organism: Rhagoletis zephyria (assembly GCF_001687245.7). Classification (NCBI taxonomy): domain Eukaryota; kingdom Metazoa; phylum Arthropoda; class Insecta; order Diptera; family Tephritidae; genus Rhagoletis; species Rhagoletis zephyria. The sequence goes on from NW_016160272.1 coordinate 1,609, forward strand.
GTTTTAGATCTCGACACTTAACAAACTCCTGCCTATCGTGACTCGGCACAAAAATTTAAAATATTTGTTCCGTAAGTCATGCGGACTGCGCCCCTCGTGCGGATGGGCGGGAATGGAGGGTAAAAACCGTTGGGACATTATTATTATTATTATAAAAAACAAACAAAATTGATATGTATAATCATTTTTAAACGAAAAATAAGAATATTATAAATTTTTGGAAAATTGGCGTAGGCACGTCCACTTATGATTACATGTGTATATCTTGGGAACCGCTCAACCAATTTCTCCCAAACTTGGCACAGTTGTTCCTTGTTTGGCCTTCACAAAACATACCAAACGGCTGAAAATTAAAAAAATCTGATAAAAACCACGCCCACATCCCACATAACGGTAATTTAGAGAAATACGAAAGCTTTGATAAATTAGTAAATACTGAAACTAATTTATTCAAAATTGATGTTTGCAATAATTCATTAGCAAAAATACGGTTATAATAAAATGTTGGAAAATGGGCGTGACCCGGCCCACTTAAGACCACATATGTGTAACTCGGTAACCGTTGACCAATGTGTACCAAACTCGACCATCTTTTTATAACGCTAATTTTACCCAAAATTGATACTAACCACAATCCCTTGAAAAGAAGTAACATGAGTTGCGTTTTTTTACTCATTTCCAGTAAAATCCAGTAAAAGTTTTTACGAATTTTCATGTTTTGGCGTTTTCGTACGCAAAAACTTGCAAAGTAGGGGAAATTGAGAGAGCGGAAAATGACAGTTGAAGTTGCATGTTTTTACTGGATTTTACTGGATAAATTTTTACTTGTAAGAATTCGCCAGTACGAAAAACAGCTGATCGCATGTTGCTGGATGAAATTTAAACTAATAAGGAAACTGTTTGTGGGTTTTTATTGTTGAATTTCACAAAATAAACCTATTTAAATACAAAATATATTGTTTTATTAGGAATTTGCTGCGAATAAACAACCAATTTATCAGTTGTTCATGAAACTTGCAAATTATTACTGGAAAAGCGTTCGCGTACTTTATTGCAAATTTTTTCTATGAGAGCGAATTCTTAGAAATAAAGTTACTGGAGAGTTGCTGGCAAGTTACTGGATAATTTGTAAAAAAACACAGCTATTATTATGGAATTTTGGAAAATAGGCGTGATGCCGCCCACATATATTTATATAAGTTTATCTCATTATGTCTAACTGAATGTTCTATCGAAGATGTTTGAAATAGACGTAAAACCACCACTGCTTACCATATAGCGGTAGTTTTCGGAAAGGTGAAAAAACTATATTGAATACTTGCGCCGGGTATTTAATGTTCGGCTCCGCCCGAACTTAGACTTTCTTACTTGTTTAGAAGTAATTTAGGTGAGTAAATTAGGTGATTTAGTCAAATAAAAAATGGAACGGTTAGTAATTTTTAATAACTTTTTTTTTAGTACTTGAATTTAAAAATTGGAACATTGTGTTCAATAAAATGTTTTTAAAGGGTCGTAAATCAAACCTGCGCCACTAAATAACTACTCGCTCGCTGCGAAAAACTTGAAACTTGATAAAATTGTAAATTCTTTTCGTTTAAAGCTGCACCAGTCGAGAGGACTTTCAGTTATATTTATTTATTTTTTATTGCGGTGCAATAATTCTTTTTTGGGAATTGCATCGGCCTGCAAATGTCGTATGTATCCTCCTGACTTTCATCTTCACAATCTAGTATCATGGCAAGATCGTTGTTTAAACACCGTTGTTTTCCAAAGAATTCTTCATTCTCATTCTTTTGGTTGTTTCTGAATTTGGAAAACCAGTAACGTCAACAGCGTTTTTCGATTTTAGTTCTTGTAATTCGTTTTTGATCCTTTCTTCTGTGACTGGCCAGATATACGTTTTATCATTGCACTTGCATAATATTCCACGGACCGAAAATAACAGTTATTTTTTTACCAGTTAAACTTGGCCTAATATTTTTTATTCCGAAAGTTTTTCTGGATAATAAACAAACAGCTTATCAAAATTAAACAAATTTGGTATCATGTGAAAGAGGACTGAAATAGCTTTTATACAGAAATAACGTACGAAGGTTACCACCTCTATTTACATATTATATCTGAATAGTTCCGGTCGCTTTCCGTTAGAAGGATAAGACTTGTTTTCGTTTTACAAATGTACTACCTTTAAACTTAGTTTATTTTTATGTATGTATTTTCAAATTGATTTGACTAATAGATTTCAAAACCGTGTTGACTCCGAAAAGGGCGCGTGCGCGATGTTTATTGCGGAACTGGTCTATTAATTTGCCGCGAGGATGGTAGGCGGCCGTGCGCGCTCGGTAATTATTTTCGGAGTCGCTTCGACTCCGCACAGCGACGGCCCACGGATGCGCGCACGGCCGTTGAATTACGTTTTAAGCGGCGCTTAAACATCCTCCCCGCCCTGCAGGAATGCGCTTCTTAGGGTCTTCTGCAGCTCTTTTAGCGCGCGGATGGTGTTGCCCAGTACGCGGTTAGTGATGCGGCCCTGGTAGCTGGCCGTTTGCAGGCCTTGGGGGTAGCGCGCCATCGTTCGTCGAGCGGTCCTCTTTCGCGGTGGTTGCGGCGCCTGGTTGCGCGGGTTCTTCTGCGCCTTCTTCAGCGCCTTTTTCTTCGGCGGTGCGCGCCGCTTGACGTTCGTTGGGGCCTTTGTGGCCGCTGCGGGCCGGTTGGCCTGCTGCTTCCGTTGGCCAGTACGCGCGGGCCTGTTAGCTGCCACATGCAGCAGCGTATGGTGCGCTAAGCCGCAATTGGTGGTGAAGTGCTTTGACTTTCTCCCACCGGTTTAGTAGGGAGAGGTCATCCGCATTAGGCTCGGGAATGGCCAACAGCGGTGCACCTGGAAGGAAGTGAACCTGAGTAAGCGCTGTCATATCAGCTGGGTCTTGGGAAAGTGCGGACAGAGGCCTCTTCGAAAGTAAACTTGTGGGTTGCAGCGGTTTTCTTTAAATGGATTTTAAAGCTTTTCACTGCAGATTCCCACAAGCCGCCCATGTGGGTGGCGCTGGGTGGTATATATTGCCAGTTAATGCCTTGAGGGGCATATTTTTTGACAATGTCTGCGGAACATTCGTTAAGGAATTGAACGAAGTCGCGTTCTGTTACGCGCTGGGCGCCAATGAACGTTTTGCCTTTGTCGCTCAACATTTTGGAGGGGAAGCCTCGTCTGCCAACAAAGCGCGCGAATGCTGCTCGAAAAGCCTCGGTTGTAAGATCCGAGCTTAGCTCGAGATGCGTTGCCTTTGTGGAAAAACTGCAACGTATCCCTTGGTAAGGGTTGTAAATCTTAGCACCGATGCTTTAATTTGGAATGGCCCAGCAAAATGTACTTCCGTTGTGGAAAATGGCAGTCAGAAACTGCAGCGCTCAGGGGGGAGAGCGGCCATTATTTGGGTGCGTGTTTGTTGCTTGTAAAGCGTGCACACTTTGCATTGAAAAATGCATTTTTTAATTAGGGGTTTTAGCTTTGGTACGTAGTACTCTTGCCTTACCATTTGGAGCATTAATCGTGTTTCTGCGTGAAAAAGCAGCGAGTGTAAAAACTCCAAATGTAGCTGGCAGAACCTCGATTCGGTAGGGAGAATTATTGGGTGCCTTTCATTATAGCTCAATGTGGAGTGTGTTAATCGGCCATTAACCCGTAGAAGTCGGTCTTTGTCCAACGAAGGATTGACAACAAGAAGCGCTTATTTCGCTCGGTAAATGGCGTGATTGCGCTGCGTTGATAAGACGCAATTTTTGCATATTGAAATTCGTTATGTGTCAGATGTGGATAGGTGATTGTAGCTAACCCCTTTGATTTGTTGCGGGCATTGCTCACGAAGCGGAACATGTACGCAGTCACGCGGAGTGCTCGAGAGAAAGAAGAAAAGCGATCAAGAAAATCGACCTCTTCTTCGAGCGCGTGATATACCTCCACCTTGCGCTTTTCTGGTGGAGATGCACTGCATGCCTTTGACCTTGGCCATGCATCCATGTGGCAAGAGAGCCATTTTGGTCCGTGCCACCAGAGTGGGGAATCTGCCAAGTCCTGCGGTTTGCAACCACGTGTGCCGAGGTCGGCTGGATTGTCTTGGCTGGCAACATGGCGCCATGTACCGGTTGGAAGATATTCCCGGATTTGGGAGGTACGATTGGATACATACGTCTTCCATGTACATGGTGGCTTTTCAAGCCAAGCTAGCACAATCTCTGAATCTGACCATAAGAATGTGTTGCACGATTCCAATTTGAGCTGTTTTCGAACAGTTGCGACCAGTTTTGCGAGTAAGACTGCACCACAAATCTCCAGGCGTGGCAAGCTTACCGTCTTCAATGGTGCGACTTTGCTTTTTGCAACCAAGAGAGTGGAATATCTTTGGTTGCTAGCATCTACGCGGATGTAAATCGCAGCGCAATATGCTTTTTCCGAGGCATCGCAAAACCCGTGGATTTGGGTGTCTTGCCCCGGGGTGAAACGGCTTTCAGATTTTCTGCGAACTGTTGCCATTTTGCTAAGGCTATGGGTTTGGCACATTCGTCCCAATCAACGCCATCCAGCCAAAGTTCTTGAAGCAGAATCTTTGCTTGAACCATCACTGGCGACAGCCATCCTGCCGGGTCAAAAAGATGTAGGAAAATTTATCTGTAAGTACGTTCCATTGTATACCAAGAGTTTTGGTTGTGGAAGCGCTCTCACATTTCAAAAATTTGGAGTCGAGAAGATCCTCCTTTGGAAATTTTTCTAAAATGGCTGGATGATTGGCCGTTAGTTTCTTGAGTATGAAACCAGCTAACTTCAGCGCTTTGATTACTTGAACAAGTGATTCAGTGGCGTTGTCAATATCATGACTTCCGGATAGGATGTCATCCACATACATTTCGGTTTTAAGTATTGTCGCAGCCCATGGAAATGTCGCTCTCGTGTCATCTGCTAATTGATGCAGGGTACGGATAGCGAGGTATGGTGCACAATTAACGCCGAACGCTACGGTTTTAAGATTATAATCGGTGACAGGAGAGTCAGCCGATGTGCGAAATAAGATTCGCTGAAAATCTTTATCGTCCTCATGGATGAGTATTTGACGATACGTTTTTTCAATGTCGCCATTGAACACGAATCTGTGCATTCGCCACTGCAGAATGAGCAGCATGAGATCTGGCTGGAGTGTGGGACCAGCGTGCAACACTTCATTCAGTGATTTTCTTGAACCAGATGTTTTTGAGGCGTTGAATACCACGCGAACTTTGGTGGTTACCTTATCTGGTTTGACGACCGCATGATGTGGCAAGTAGAAAGAGAAGTATTTGCCATTGTAAATTATCTCGCATGGCTTCATGTGCTCCATATGACCGAGGTCGAGACACATTNAAGTGATTCAGTGGCGTTGTCAATATCATGACTTCCGGATAGGATGTCATCCACATACATTTCGGTTTTAAGTATTGTCGCAGCCCATGGAAATGTCGCTCTCGTGTCATCTGCTAATTGATGCAGGGTACGGATAGCGAGGTATGGTGCACAATTAACGCCGAACGCTACGGTTTTAAGATTATAATCGGTGACAGGAGAGTCAGCCGATGTGCGAAATAAGATTCGCTGAAAATCTTTATCGTCCTCATGGATGAGTATTTGACGATACGTTTTTTCAATGTCGCCATTGAACACGAATCTGTGCATTCGCCACTGCAGAATGAGCAGCATGAGATCTGGCTGGAGTGTTGGACCAGCGTGCAACACTTCATTCAGTGATTTTCTTGAACCAGATGTTTTTGAGGCGTTGAATACCACGCGAACTTTGGTGGTTACCTTATCTGGTTTGACGACCGCATGATGTGGCAAGTAGAAAGAGAAGTATTTGCCATTGTAAATTATCTCGCATGGCTTCATGTGCTCCATATGACCGAGGTCGAGACACATTATTGTACATTGTGGCTAAGTCTCCTCTTTTCTGAAGTGATCGCTCCATACTGAAAAACTGCTAGAGTGCAGCAGACCGAAAGTGGCCCAGAGACAGCTTTTTTGGAAATTCTTCCTTGAATGGAAGTCGC
>NW_016160272.1:7759-24888 GCF_001687245.7 Rhagoletis zephyria
TCACATGCCTGATCTTCAGGGGAAATTTGTGGAGGTTGTGGAATCTCCTCCTCTTCCTAAAACTTTCTAAGCTGAGAGCTGAGAGTTGTATTCGAGTACTCTTCTACTTGTGTTGAGAATGACACCACATTTTCGGTTATTGGACCACTGAGAATCCAGCCAAATATTGTTTTTTTGCGCAAGTATAGTGTCGCAAATCTTTTGTCTACCTTCCAGCAGGATTTGTGGAAGTATATCGCTGCCGATTACCATATCAGTTTGAGCTGGTATGTGGCAACTTGGGTCAGCAAGTTCAAGGATCTTGAATCGCTGCCAGTTTTCACGGCTTATGGCGAATGTAGGCATGTGCCTCGTGAACTGAGGTAACATGATAGCCTGTGTGTTTATCCGTTGCATGGTTTTGGGTGCAACCAATGTAAATGGACAAAGCTTTGAGGAGCTTTGTACTACGTGTCCACCCATGCCGGAAATTTCGAACTTGGAATGTTCGAATGGTAATTTCAACCGTTCCTGAACTTTCGAGGAAATGAAAGTTCTCTGTGAGCCTTGATCAATCAAGGCTCTAAGTTGAAACAATTCCCCTTCGTCTTCAACCGCGACCATGGCAGTTGGAAGAAGAATTTTTNGCAGACCGAAAGTGGCCCAGAGACAGCTTTTTTGGAAATTCTTCCTTGAATGGAAGTCGCTCAAGGTATCGACCGTTTGTGGCACGAGTCGCTGTTGTTGCATATATATGCTCACATGCCTGATCTTCAGGGGAAATTTGTGGAGGTTGTGGAATCTCCTCCTCTTCCTAAAACTTTCTAAGCTGAGAGCTGAGAGTTGTATTCGAGTACTCTTCTACTTGTGTTGAGAATGACACCACATTTTCGGTTATTGGACCACTGAGAATCCAGCCAAATATTGTTTTTTTGCGCAAGTATAGTGTCGCAAATCTTTTGTATACCTTCCAGCAGGATTTGTGGAAGTATATCGCTGCCGATTACCATATCAGTTTGAGCTGGTATGTGGCAACTTGGGTCAGCAAGTTCAAGGATCTTGAATCGCTGCCAGTTTTCACGGCTTATGGCGAATGTAGGCATGTGCCTCGTGAACTGAGGTAACATGATAGCCTGTGTGTTTATCCGTTGCATGGTTTTGGGTGCAACCAATGTAAATGGACAAAGCTTTGAGGAGCTTTGTACTACGTGTCCACCCATGCCGGAAATTTCGAACTTGGAATGTTCGAATGGTAATTTCAACCGTTCCTGAACTTTCGAGGAAATGAAAGTTCTCTGTGAGCCTTGATCAATCAAGGCTCTAAGTTGAAACAATTCCCCTTCGTCTTCAACCGCGACCATGGCAGTTGGAAGAAGAATTTTTCTATCATTGTCGGTGTGCAATGATTGTATTTGTGCTTGTTTGGAACAGCACGGTTGCTCGCTGGAAATGGAGCTTGACTGCGCTTGTCGAGCGGGAGGTGTCGACTGGGCAGTAGTGTGTTGTGCGGCGGTTTCATTCGCTCGCACACTGGAGTGCTGAGATTGTGGTTTGGGATTCATGTGCAGCAGGGAGTGATGCCGTTGTTGGCAATGTGTACATGACCACTTGCTCTGACACTCATTAGTGCTATGGGTATTACCAAGGCAGTTTTTGAACAGCTTGGTTTGGTTTGCGAATTATACTCGGTTTGGTACCGAAATTCGCTTAAGTTGTGGGCAGACTCTAATGGGATGAGGGAGTTGCAGTAAGAGCAAATTGTTTCCCTCTTAGGTTCTGCCACAAAGGTTGGCGTCCTGTTAAAGTACCTGTTTTGCGCAACATTTTGATGGGCGCCTGGTTTTTGTTTATTTTGGCTTGGATGAAGCCGATTAAGTCTTTAGACTACTTCGTATCTTGAAGTAAGAAAATCGTGACCATGAGGGTAAATCTCTTCGAGAAGAGAGATATTGTTCCCAAAGTGACGGTGTGGTTTCCGGCAATTTGGATGAGCATATGTACACCAATATGGGATCCCAACTGTCTGTCTGGACTTCTTGGGAATTAAGAACTGACAGACAGTTGTTGATTGATGTTTGCAGCCTTTGAAGTCGCTCGCTATTCTCGGATTGAATAGTCGGCAGAGTCATCAAAATTTTAATTTGGTTGTCAACCAGGATACGTTTGTTTTCGTATCGTGACCGTAAAGCTTCCCAGGCCAGCTCGAAGTTATCATCGCTGAGCGGGTATTGCTTGACGATGGAGCCGGCTTTTCCTTGGGTTTTGTATCGGAGTGATACAATTTTTGAGCACGGGAGAGCTTCGGGTGGTTGATGTACACCGCTGTGAACATGTCACGAAAAGCGATAGTTGATCGGCAATTTTAGCTTTGGTCACCTCATATAATTCAAGGCAAGTGCAGTACTTGCCTTCTACCGAATTCTTAAAGTTTTCGGGTAGGCTGTCATCTGGCTTTAAAAAAACCAAATCATAGGCGGACTGAAGCCGTGCCCAACAATCATCTGGTGATTTGTTTTTTATTATAAGATATGATTCAGTGTGGTCTTGGATTGGTGCATCACTAAATTTGGACAGTATCTCATGATACTGTTACTTTCCGCTATAAACTTTTGAGCGGTTGGGTCAAAAGTTTTATATTTTGGGCGCGGTGAGGGTTCGCTCTTACCACCGGTGGCTTCTTGCGAAGCATTTCTTGACCTTGTCTCGATTTCAGACATTTTTGGTGGACTGTATCCAAGTGGAATTTTAACTCTCGTGGAAAGCCAAACGTATAAAAATTGAGAGAAGAATTAATCAAATTTTACTGAGCACCCAGATAACGTTCGCAAAAAGTTAGAAAAATATGTATCAAACGAGAAAAAATTGCACTTCGTGCCCCAGGAAATCAGGAAAAAAATTATAAGATTTTGTGGCGGTGTTTGTGTTTTTGTTTCTTGCAAATTACGTGAAATTATATTTGCTTAAATATTTGGTTCAACACATTTTATAACGTGGAAAACGGAGTGTCCCAATTAAATCCGCGGAATATGGATTTGAAAAATTTCAGTAAGGGAAAAAAATCACAAACACTTTTCACTTTTATATACGCGGTGAAATATATGTATGTATAAATATTTATTGTGATATAAATAATTATGTAAATACTGAAAAAGTATTTCGGGTAATTCGGGAGCTTCCCCTACTGGGTTGCGTGTATCTGATATCTTAAGCTCACTTATTATCGCGTAATAGATAATATTCGTGTGATAATATTCTTTGCTAGCACGTACGTACAAATGTGCAGAATACCTTACAAGAATTGTGTGATGGAAACTAAACATTCTCATTTATCTTACTAACACATTTGCAAATTTTGCGTTGGTTAAAAAGAGACCATTAAATAATGCCATAGGTTGGAGAAAGACGGATGATCACATGTACACAAGTGTTTACATCAGATTTTTCACACTGCCCTTTAGAATTTGATAGAAACTTGTAGGTAGCCAGTGACAGAAATCTCTATCAGTCTTGCCACTCAAATGATTTGTCAAATGATAGTCACTGTTCTTGCAGGGTATGTGCCACGATCCAGAAAATAAAGGTCGCGCCATTCGCGGACCGCTAACCCTCTCTTCGTCGATTTGACAGCATCCACCCAATCGCTGACGTCATAATATACTTTTGTTTACATTCACTGTTGCCAACTTGATGCTTTTCGCACCAAATTTAGTGGGTATTCAAAACGCGAAAATTTTTGCTTGGTGCGTTTTTGGTGCTTTTGTTTTTAGTTTGAAGACTTAAAATTAGAAAATCTTAAAAAAACGGAAGCAATTTTACAAAAATTTAAACAAAATCATGGCACAGTGACAATCATAAGCCACAACGAAATATGTGCAGCACCTTCAATCATGCCAGAAGAAATCGACCGTTGTGCAAGAAACATTGATTTTTATTAATTTGAATCGGCATCCTTACAATAAAATTATGTATTCATATAAAGTCCATAAAATACACCAATAAAAATTTGGTGCTTTATTAAATTCAAAACTTGGCAATACTGCTTTTTGTTCGATGCTTCTTCTTTTTCTTGTCGGGTTCGTCTTGCTCTCTCATTCTGGTATATTTTGACGTCACGGCCAGTTGCTCTCAGCTCGATTGGCGCAATCTTGATTTCTATCATTCTTGGGTATGTGCAATGTAAAAATANAACTAAACATTCTCATTTATCTTACTAACACATTTGCAAATTTTGCGTTGGTTAAAAAGAGACCATTAAATAATGCCATAGGTTGGAGAAAGACGGATGATCACATGTACACAAGTGTTTACATCAGATTTTTCACACTGCCCTTTAGAATTTGATAGAAACTTGTAGGTAGCCAGTGACAGAAATCTCTATCAGTCTTGCCACTCAAATGATTTGTCAAATGATAGTCACTGTTCTTGCAGGGTATGTGCCACGATCCAGAAAATAAAGGTCGCGCCATTCGCGGACCGCTAACCCTCTCTTCGTCGATTTGACAGCATCCACCCAATCGCTGACGTCATAATATACTTTTGTTTACATTCACTGTTGCCAACTTGATGCTTTTCGCACCAAATTTAGTGGGTATTCAAAACGCGAAAATTTTTGCTTGGTGCGTTTTTGGTGCTTTTGTTTTTAGTTTGAAGACTTAAAATTAGAAAATCTTAAAAAAACGGAAGCAATTTTACAAAAATTTAAACAAAATCATGGCACAGTGACAATCATAAGCCACAACGAAATATGTGCAGCACCTTCAATCATGCCAGAAGAAATCGACCGTTGTGCAAGAAACATTGATTTTTATTAATTTGAATCGGCATCCTTACAATAAAATTATGTATTCATATAAAGTCCATAAAATACACCAATAAAAATTTGGTGCTTTATTAAATTCAAAACTTGGCAATACTGCTTTTTGTTCGATGCTTCTTCTTTTTCTTGTCGGGTTCGTCTTGCTCTCTCATTCTGGTATATTTTGACGTCACGGCCAGTTGCTCTCAGCTCGATTGGCGCAATCTTGATTTCTATCATTCTTGGGTATGTGCAATGTAAAAATATACGTATGTACAAATATTTACGTATGAAGCCGAGTATATGGCTAAGCTATTCTTTGTTACAGCACGATTGAGAGAAATAGAGATTGCGCCAATCGCGGTACCGCTAATCCGCTCTTTGTGATTTTGACAGAATGAGCTGTGTGCGTGACGTCATCTTGGTGCAATTGTTGATTGTGAGCATACGAAAAAACCAAATAACAATTTTAATATTTGTGCATTAATATTTCTGCGTCGATTTAAACAATTATTGAGACATTACAAAGCAAAATGAAGTGTGCCGTGGCAAAGTGTAATAGTGAAAACAAAAGGAAAGCGTGCGATATAAGTTTTCTTCGTTTCCTACGGACGCAAATCTGGCGAAAAAGTGGAAGCAGTTGTGCCGGCGAGGAGATGCATTAAACACCAAATCGAGCTTTGTGCTATGTGTACGGTGACCATATTAACCAACGTAGAATAAAGGACTTTTTTTTCAAAATGATTTGGGAATACATACATACATACAAATTGTATGATAAAAGTACCTTACCCATATCGTAATTAAAATCAAATATTTACCAGTTAATTATATTATTTAATTGTGAAAGTTTCCCTGCTGTAGCGAAAAATTAAGCCAAATCTTTTCAAGAACTTCGCCATCCTTTGCTACCAAAACGCGTTTACCATAATTCATACTGCACGACGAAGCCAGCACACAGTGGTTCAAAATTGAAACTTAATGTTCATAATTGACCTTTGCCTTTATTTTTCAACCACTTTTTTACTAAAAACAAAAAAAAGCGTTCGCAAGCCAGCAGCCGTGGGTGGAGGATTAGTGTATCAATCTATTGTGCTCATAGTGTGTAAAGTGTGTGTGTAATTAAAAATTACTGTACAATTTTTGCTGAAAAGCATATTTAGTTAAATAAATACACCAAGGAGTGTAATTATTGTTGTGAAGGACTTCATCAGTAAAGAAAGCAAAAAAGTGGTGAGTTTCTCATAATTTTGTTCTTTTTATTGAAATAAGCAAACCTTTGGGCTATTGGGCGTTTCGGTACGCTCTAGATGGAGGGCGCTTCGGCGTCAGAAGGAGGGGCAGAATGAGTCTGATTCCGCGCCACCTTCAAATTGTTTGGAGGTCGGCAAGAATCATAAAAAACAATTGCTAAACAGAAAAGGAGCTATTAAAAGTGCTAAAATGGACACCAAACGGGACTCAGATACTGACGAAGGGACAAACAGACGGACAGCAGACATTAAAAAAGCCAACAAAAAATCGAAGACTGAAACGAATAACGGGACACCAATACCATTGCAAGTCATGATTGTGCCAAGAGGTACTTTTCATCAAATAGCGGAAAAAATTCAAGCGGGAAACAACATGGCGAATAAAAGTGTAAACCAAAATGACAAAACTGAACAAACAAGGTACAGTGTGAGCTACACAAACTCGCACAAGGGTGATTTCTGTGTTTTAATAGACACAAGCAAAAGTCCTTTATGCAACAATGACAGTATGAAAAACGGACTATTTCTATGGGACAAGATCAAGAATTTTAGGATTGAGGGGATAAAGAAATTAAAGGCTATAGGAAAATCGCTTTATAAAATTTTTTTTGAGTCGTTTGAGGCGGCAAGCAAATGTCTTGAAAATGAGAATCTAACTAGGTGCCTAATGAGACCATTTATACCAAGAAGTTTTGTGGAGACGGTGTGAGTGATCCGGCAGGTTCCAATTGTATTTTCAGAGGACGAAATCCTCAAAAACCTAATAACGGACTTACAAGGTAATTCTGTAACGAGAAATATGAGACATGACCCGGACTATAGGGAAAAACTTATTCCAACTTTTACAGTTAAAATAAATTTTCAAGGTAATGAAATACCAGCTTTTCTATGTCAAACTAAAGATTAGTCACTATATCCCGAAAGTTCGCCAGTGCTTCAATTGTGGCAGACTGGGACACACTAGGTTTGCATGTAAAGCAAAGAATAGATGTATTCTCTATGGCAAAGAGGAAGGGTGCAGTAGCAACTGCAGCAATGAGAAGAACAGCTGTATTTTGTGCAGCACAACACACAACGCTCTGGATAGTAAATCCTGCAAAAAATGGCAGAAGGAGGAAAAAATCACGCAAGTGATGACAATCAAAATCTCTAAAAGAGAAGCGACAGAAATTTACAACTTCAACACCAACAATCAATTCGCAATACTGGAAAACTACGAGGCAGCCTTCCCGCCGACAATCATGAGCAAAACTCAGATGATCAACAATGATCAATTAATAAACAGTAAATTAACAAAAACAAAATACAGTCATATTGTGCGGATGAATGCAAGCGAAAAGCAAGAACAAATCTTAAAGCCCAAAGTCCACAAGCCAAGCACGGAATTACGACCCGTATACCATAATCCCGGATGGGAAAAGGTGACGGAAATAGAAAGACTAATCACGCTTCTAATCAAAAAGTTTGACATAGACAAAGAGGAGCCGCTAGTAAAACTACTAGAAAACATTTGCCAGATTAAAATCAATAACAGTTCAACTTTAAATACTAATAATGAGCCTAAAGATATTACAATATAATATACAAAGTTTAAAGACAAATAAAAGTTACCTTGATTTTTTCAATAACAAAAACGGGATTGAGATTGTCTGTCTCCAAGAAATTTTCTCTCATGACAGCCACATAAACAACCATTAAAAAGACCAGACCTGACGGCTATGGAGGAGTCGCCATAGGGTTCAAAAAGGGAATACGATATACCAAAATTAAATACAACACAAATTACGATATTCTCATAGCGAAAACTTCAAGCCTAGATCAAAATTTTACTATCTGCAATGTCCAGAATATTTGAAAAAGAAGTTAATCGCCTAGTTATTTTTCTGAACAGCCATCACAACGTGATTCTGTTAGGAGATTTTAATGCCAGGCATAGCAATTGGGGGATCATATATCCACGCCGAAAGGGAATGCACTTGCGAAAGAGATACTCAGTACAAATTTCACGTGTATAAACGATGGAACAAAAACGCATAATAGCAGTGGCAACCACAATGAGTCTGGATCAGGCCTGGATTTAACTTTCACAAACGCCTTAACCAACAGTTTGAAATGGACATGCCATCAGATTAGCATCGGTGGCAGCAATCACTTCCCGATAGTGGTTGAATTGTTCAACATACAGAAACTACCGAACATTTTCATTCCGAAAAGGAAACTGCTTGAAAAAATGGCATCAATAGAGTTCACGGATCTGGAAAGCTTTCAAACAGAAATGCAAAATGCCAGGAATAGCGTAGCAATAGATCTAAATACGGGAAGTTATATTCCTAAAGCATGGTGGGACGAAAGTCTGAGTAAATTATATAGATTGCAGGTAGCCAAAAGGAAAAAAGCAAATCTGACCAGCAAAATGGAGGACATAGAAGAGGCGGCTATGGCGATGGCACAGTGGAAAAAAGCAGTGAAGGACGCGAAAAACAAAAACTACAAAGACAAAATTGAACAGTTAAACAGGCATCCGGGCACTAAAAGTACATGGAGATTTACTGGCAATGTTAAAGGCAACAAAAAGTCCAATGATTGGTCATCAGAAGACAATGGAAGGTTTATTGAGCTACTACAAAATCAGGTGGAAAATGTGAATAGAACGCCAGAGAATCAGGGCAGAGAGAGTTTTGATCACTCTAACAGCACAAGAAGCGCTAATATAGATTTCTCAGTTGAAAACTTTGAAAAAAATTGAGCAAAAAAAATCAACAGCAGGTGGGCCTGACAATATCACATTCAGTGATATAGAAAACTTGTCTGAATGCACAAAAATCAAGCTACTTAAATCTCTTGAGCTACAGTTCAATAAAAACGAAGTTAAAGAGGCATAGAGATGTATAAAGATTGTCCCGATACCGAAAGCTCACAAAGACTCAAACGACATTGCAAACTTTAGACCAATATCTCTGATATCTGTAGTTGTTAAATTCCTGAACATGCTAGTAAAAGATGCGTTGGTAGAGGAAGTGGAAACGCGTAAAATCATACCGCCAAAAAGCTTTGCGTACAGGAAACAAAGGTCAGCCACTATGTGCCTAAACGAAGCACTTCACCTGATAGCAAATAAAAAACAGAATAAAGAGAAAGTTTGTCTATGTCTACTGGACATCTCAGATGAATACAATTGTGTTGATCTGGATATTCTATATCAACTATTGCTGCAGTATAACATCAGCCATAACATTGCCAACGGTTGAAATAAAGAACGGGCTCCCGCAAGGTAGCTGCTTATCACCAGTTCTCTTTAATATGTACACATCGAAACTACATGGAGTCAGTGATGAGAATACTCAGGTATTTCAATTCGCGGACGACATCGCAATAGTATCACACAGCAAAAATGAGAACCACGCAATCCATAACCTAAAATACAGGTAATCTGTGACACTTTGAACTTAAAATTTAACTTAAATAAAATTAAATACATGTACATGTCTACAGGAAACAGGAAGAGTTTTAACATTCAAATCGACGGAAACCAAATTGAGCAAGTCGATATGGTTAAGTGGCTCGGAAGAACCATCAATGCCAGCTCCACAATAAGAGGTCAAATCAGCAGCGTCAAGAAGGAAATAGCCACTGGTTAAAAACTTTCTAGGCAAACTTACGACTATTAAAGCCGGACTGACACCAAGAGTAGGGCTGAATCTGTTCAAAGTGTTTATCAGAGCCGAAATTGAATATGGCAACACCAGCTATGCGAACGCACTTGCGACTTACAACAAACAGCTACAGACCATTGCAAATGAACCTCTAAGGAGATGCTTGGGTGTCCCCCCAAATACTCCCACCCTAGCGAGATATGCTCTTGCATGTGAATTTCCTCCCTTAACTAGAGCCATCTGGCTAACTGCAAAGGAATTGACTAAACAATGGTTCCTTAATCCAAACCTGAAAACACAACTACAGCACAGTCAACAAGTCAACTCAAGCTACAGTCAAAGGTTTTCTGGACACAATTTGTACTAACACCTCATTTCATAAACAAAACAATCTAAAGCTCACAAAGTCGAAGCTGAACGCATCCAAAAATAACGTACCATCTAGTCAATTACAATCAATTTTGCTGGAAAAGAAACAGAACCTTCTAAGACAAGGGTTTAAAATAATTTCAACGGACGCTTCAGTGGCTGAAAACAGAGTTGGCTGTGCAGTACATGACAGCGAAAACAATGTTTCATATTTATTCAACATAGATGACAATAGAACGTCTACATTCGGCGAACTAGTTACCTTATTACAAGCAACTATTCTCGCAAACAAATATAAGTGGAAAAAACTAGGCATTTTTACGGAGAGTCAAGCAGCAATTGAGTTGCTGGCGTAGCCCGCTACACAAAATCACTTGGTTGCGGAAATTCATAATCAAATTACTATCTCAAATATTGAAGAAACAGAAATTATCTGGGTACCGAGCCATGTTGGAATATCAATCAATGAGAAAGCTGACATAGCTGCAAAAACTGCCATAAGCTTTGGTCAAACTCTTTCAATGGAGCTTACTCCTCAAGAAGCGCTTATTAAGATAAAAAAAACAGCTTTGGACTGAAACTAGGGAACACATTAAGAATAAATGTACTGAGTGGGACAACGAGATTATTGACAGTATCACGATGAAAGAGAACAAGCCTTTGTTCAAAGACGAAAGATATGATTTAAGTGCCTATGATATTCAACTGCTTAACCGTCTAATGACTGACTACACCTACAGCAAAGTTTATTTACACAAATTTAGGCACTATGCTAGTAATGTTTGCAGCTCCTGCAATGTACAAGAAACGCCCAATCACCTAATTTTTATTTTGTCGAAACACAACACTATGAGAAACAGTTTCTATGTTTTTAAGAATTATAGTACATAAAAGGAAATTTTTGTAAACAAAAGCCCTTCAAATTTTAAAGAACTGACAAATTTTGTTGCATGCTACCAACCTCAACGAAGTCCTCTAGGGAGAATAGAGAAAGATTTTTACAAATTATAATGTACCTTATTTAAAGAAAAAAACAGCATACAGGAGTTAAAAAAAACAACAATATAATTGAATAAATAAAAATAAAAACAAAAATATATATGTTATATATATACAAATATATTATAGACATGAAAGCAACTGCTAATAAACTAAAGAGAACAAAGACTTAAAAAGAAAAAAAAAAGCAGTAAAGTAACTAAGGGTACAAATAAATTTCATTATTCAGTGAATGCAGATCTCACATTTACAATATAGCTGAAACAGTGTTCTGTTCAGAAAAGTTAAAAAAAAAAAAATTAAATCGCACTTTTAAAGTATTAAAAAATATATATAAAACAACAAAACTGAAAATAGTGGAAAAAAGCAAACGATAATTTACAAGGCGTACTTAGCACTGTGCATAGGCAACTGGCTGAGTCAGTGGGATTCTCGGTTCGAATCCTACTGAAAGAAGTCTGATGAGGAAATGTGGTGATTTCCGAAACAGCTATCACTTCTACCATTTTTTCAAATTATTGTTGAAAAACGGCCTCGAGCTCAATAAAAATTGTTGAATACAATTGTTATAAGGCCAAAAAATAACAAAAAAACAAGTAACTTAAGGACGAGCACACCTAAAAGTTAAACATTCTAAAAATAGAATTATTAGCAAAAACCAACAATACCAACAACCACATGATCAAGTGAATTGCAGCGGAATAGCTGCGCTTGATTGTGTTGGCATAACAAAAATGAAAATAGTGGAAATAAGCAAACGATAATTTACAAGGCGTACTTAGCACGGTGCATAGGCAACTGGCTGAGTCAGTGGGATCGTCGGTTCGAATCCTACTGAAAGAAGTCTGATGAGGAAATGTGGTGATTTCCGAAATAGCTATCACTTCTACCATTTTTTCAAATTATTGTTGCTATTCCACAATAAATTTTCATTAAAAAACGGCCTCGAGCTCAATAAAAATTGGTGAATATAAAATAATAATAAAAATTATTGTTATAAGAACAATTTCGTTTTTTTGTAATTAGCAATTAAAATCAATGTACATAAATTTGTATCGCACACTGTACTCTCGATGTATTATAAAATGCAAACCTGAATATTGTATGTAACCTTGTCTGACATAACGTCCCGTTTCTGCCTTAACCTCGTATCTGCAATAGAGGTATTTTAGAGAGTGTAAGAAAAAATGCTTCATTTCTTCCCCTAGGATACACTAAACGCATTTTTTACTTAATATTTCTGGTTCCACTAACAGTAGTGAGCACCTTTATTAAGTCTTTGTTCTATTTTCAAACAGTGCGACGCTTAAACAGCTGTTATAAGTGGTAATATTAGTTTTCCAAAAAATTTTAGATACGTGGTTAAGGCAGAAGCGGGACGATAAGTCAATTCTTTGTATTTAATTTTCACCTCCCCCCAAACACGCCACGTCGATGGAATCGTTTCTACGGAATCTGCAACTATCAGTGTGCTGGTATCTAAGAGTTTGATTCTCAACTTACGAACATCCTGGCCTTGTAAGGGAACTCGAGAATCATCTCCCTGCCATCAAAGAAAAGCATTAAGAAAAAAAATATATATATATTTATTTTGGTGAACATTTTTTTATAACATTTAAACATTTTTTTGTGTAATTTTTTTGTTTCGGGAGAACCATACAATTGTTTTCAACTAGTTTTTGTTATGTAATATTTATTAGCTGGAACAGGAGAATATATTTTCTTCTTTTTTTCATATTATGCGTTTAAAAATTTATCAACTCTGAAACCAGGGTACGAAAATAAACTGTACAAAACAATTCCCATTTGCTCATCGATCATCATATCATTTGTGGTTTTGTACAGTTTTGTAAATAGTCAGAAACAAATTGTAAGATTCACTGTCATTTTCCCCAACGAGAAACGTTTGCTTTTCGTTTGTGACAATTGTACCATAGGGTACGTTTTATATGTATGCAAACGTTTCAATTACGTGAAAAATAATTTTTTCTGTAAATTTTCATATCCAATTCAATTAAAAAACATTTCTATCTTTTTATTCATTGCAGCCATTCGTTTTGTATTTGTTTATTGCATATATGTGCATACATAAATATATTTTCCCTGCACGATTCATTTCGTTTGTTGTTTCGTCTGTAACTACTAAACTACTGTAGTGTACTATCGCCAAAGTGAACTCAGCCGTTTTGTTTCGTATTGTACCGAACTGTTAAAGTAATAAACGAAACGAAATAGTAACGTACAATATAGTTTATTTTCGTACACTCTCTGAAACTATTAACTCTGAAAAATGTAGAGCCGTTTTAAAGGACAGTTTAAGAAATAAAGGACAAAAGGCGTCCTTTATTTTGAAAAAAATTATAAAGGACAGAGGGTTAAAACAAAGGTCTGTCCTTTAAAATAAAGGACGGATGGTCACCGTAGTNGGCGACTTTTTCCCTTCAAATAAATTTTTTCCAATTTTAAAAATATAAAAAACTTAGTTTTCCATAGGTACATGAACTTCACTACCTACTTATTTTTGTTGGTACCTGATTTTTTTAGTGCTGGTATGAGGTAATTCACCAGTGGATAAGGTCGCCAGGCGCTAATTCCAGCGGCATCTTACCGCGCTGTTACGTACCTAATACAAAACAGTGCCCAAATTATTATACAGTTAAAAGTTCAGCTTAAATTAGGTTTTACTTACATAGAATAATTGTTTCCAAAGAAGCCACACTCATTCATCCTCTCGGAAATGGTACAAAAGTCATCAAATAAAGGCTGTGGAGTCAACAGCTGTGGAGTTTATGGTGGTTGGCTACCGTCCACAAATATAAATATGCACTCTGCATGGCTTTTTACAATGGCGAGTCCAAAACTTCACTTTGCTGCACACCTTCCTTTTGGTCTACTTGAAATTGCAAACACTGTTAACACATCCATTTTTTCATGTGCTAAAAATCGTACTTACCCAAAGGGGTACATGTCCAAAATTATTGCTACGTGTTCCTAATTAATCAATCTTTGTATATTTATTGATTCCTACAAAATTGGGCCATGTTATATTAAAATTAACACATTTTTCTGCATTGTTTACATTTTTCGTCGTTTAAAGTACAAAACCGCGTATCGTCATTCTGCAAAACCGCGTAACTGACATTGGCTGCCAAAAATTGGATTTGCTCACATAAGCTTTTGGCTCAATCTTTATCCATTCGTCCTGAAATATACTAGCCAGAAATGCGATTGCTTTATAAAAAAGAGAATCATTTTGAAATATGAGTGTTTTTACCCTCTAGAAAATAATTTCTACAACTTAACATACGCGATTTTGCATTTTGCTGATGCGCGGTTTTGCATTTTGTTGATACGCGGTTTTGCACTTTAAACGACGATTTTTATATGCGTTTTGGCATTTCTCTCCCGCAATTGCACTAAGATGACGTCACGCAAAAATTACGCTCAAAAATCCTCTCTCATTGGCGCAATCTTGTATTCTACCATTCTTGTTGTCACAGCAGTGGTGAGTTAAGAAACGAAAACAACAGAGAATTTGTTTTGATTATAGTGTAGGTATGTATGTGCAAATATTTACATATGAGGCCGAAGATATGGCTAAGGTACGCTTTGTCACCTTGGTGAGTGAATTTGTACGAAAACAACAGAGAATTTTTTTTAAATAGAGTGCGTATGTATCTTTGTGTGCGGGAATGCACAAGAGGATATAATAACATGTAAAGAGCCGCTCACCGCTGAGGTGAGTTCTAGGCAGAGTGCCCAGATTTGGCGATTTTTATTGGATATTTGCACGTAAAAATTTAGGAAATCGCCATTGGCGATTTTTGGCGACTTTTTCCCTTCAAATAAATTTTTTCCAATTTTAAAAATATAAAAGCTTAGTTTTCCACGATAATTCTAAAAAAGAGGCTAATGAACTGCGTTATAAACTTTACTTAAGAAGCAATATTAAAAGACTGTCAAAAATGTTTAATCACCCTTATCCAAGAACTTTTGAAACGATTACCTAGTCAATTAAATACTTTTAAAAAAGCTTTGATTTTGTCACCCGAAAAGTGTGTGAATCACAAGAGGGCGAGTTTCAGAGACCTGCCAATTCTCTTTTTGACTTTGAAGGAAAGAAAAGCAGTTTAAATCTTTTTACTTTCCCATGGAATAACTTTTCTCAGAACCATTCCATCCGACTCTGAATAATTTTCGATAATTGCTTACGGAGTGAAACCCGCAACAGGCAATAAAATGTTTGGAAATATAAGTAAATTCATATTATGATCCTTGCCGCACTCACATGCTTATTTGAGCGCGTGTTTTCCGTAATANACCAAAACAGCTGATTCTGTCAAAATCACTGAGCCGAGTAGCGGTATCGTCATCGGCGCCACCTCTGTATTCTCTCGACCGTGTGCGTTTGGTATATGTGGACTGTATTGCCCGATGAACAACAGCGACTCTCTTAGCTATTATGCGAATAGTTGCAGAAAATGCAACTTTTAAAAATGTTTATATGTGCTAACGTATGTACATATGGTATATGGGGAAAAAATGCACTTATATTTTCGGCACTTTGTTTAGCCAAGTTCAACGAACTATGCGACCAATNAAGGCTAATAGTTTCTGCTGCAAAATGTTTCCAATATCAAACAGTATGTTTTGAAGGTTGAATAGCTCAATATGTGACAACAACAGAAATGTAAATGATTCAGACGCTATAGGCGATTTTGAAGAAATTGTGGATATAGCTGATTTCGTCTTATAGGTTTTTATTTATTTTTTAGCGCCGACNCAAAAATTGGTAAACAGAGGAAAGTATATGATTTTAATGTGCTAATATTTTGTTCTTGCATATAAACTGCAACGGAATTTATTTTGGGGTATATATCAGAATTTNAAGGAAAAATGTTGCAAGGAAAACGTAAACAAGTTGCACCAGTGTGACGTCATGCAAACAACGATTCTGTCAAATTCGTTAAGAGAGGAATAGCGGTCCGAGATCGGCGCAACCTTTGTATTCTCTCAATCGTGGACACAGTAGGCATATAAACTGCAACGGAATTTATTTTGGGGTATATATCAGAATTTGTATATATGTACATATACTTATATATATGTAAGATTGGCGATATGTGGAGATATACCGCCTTCCGGAAAACGGAATGTTTCTACCAAAATTATAATAGCGGCAAATTGCCGTTGGGGAATTTTTGANATTAATCAACTAATATGAGTTATAATAAATTTAATAATTGCGCAGTCCTAGTGCAAAATGTGTTGAANATATATCAGAATTTGTATATATGTACATATACTTATATATATGTAAGATTGGCGATATGTGGAGATATACCGCCTTCCGGAAAACGGAATGTTTCTACCAAAATTATAATAGCGGCAAATTGCCGTTGGGGAATTTTTGAGCGGCAGGAAAATATCCGCAATTTTAATAGAACCGTTTTTGGCGAGAAGAAATACGCCTTTTATGAAATTATATATGNAAATGTGTTGAAACAAATATTTTTAAAAAGTATACGTATTTTTAAAGAAAATTGTTTGTACATCACTATTATATGAGTGATTTGTGTTATTTATTATTACCCTCTGAAGGTGTTATATTCGTTTTTAGTTTTAAAAACTATATTATAACAAGAACTCATTTTTAAAATAAAAGATTTGATTTAACAATTTCATGAATTTTATTTTAAAAAAATTGGCGATTTTTGGCGATTTTTTTTTTTTAAACAATCTGGACACCTGGTTCTAGGTGCCGAACGTCTTTAAGTCGGAGAGCGGGCTTTGATTTGAAGTCTCTTAGCTTGGTGAGTGCAGCAGAGAAAAGCGAGGTGGAAAGAAATGAAATAAGCTGGAGTGCGTTTGGCAAGAATGATAGAATACAAGATTGCGCCGATTGCGGCAGAATTCGTGAGTGTAATTTTAGCGTGACGTCATCGTAGAGTTGACAACTGAGAGCGGCGAGAATGAGGGCGACTAGTGATGTGCTGAATTGTCCCCAATACTCGGTACCCAATACTTAAAAAAGATTTCGGTACCCTATACTTCCTTTTCGGTATCCGATACCGATTATTT
>NW_016160272.1:27047-36358 GCF_001687245.7 Rhagoletis zephyria
AAATAGTCCTAATTTTATGATGGTTCCTTAATATATTTTAACTACATTGCATTTGAGTATGGAGAGGCAACTATCTGGAAGTATTTTACATAAAAAATTTACTAAGTATTGCCCGGTTTGTAGTTGCAGTTAAAGAAAACACATGAAAAGGCACGATTTTTTTTAAATTCGAAAAAATGTAAATATTTCAAAAACGGTGACACTTTTACCTGAAAATTTTTTGTTTATCAGTGAGCTCACCCCCCCACCTACCTTGCCCTAAAGTTTGGCACGTTACTTCTGGGACACCCTGTATGTATATTCGTTGGCAGTTTATTTTAAATGATATAACTTTTGAGAAAATAAAAGTTATGTTATTATAATTTTTAAGAAAACTAAAATTTGCCTACTCACTACTTTCCTTTATGTGTATGTTTGAGTTTGCTCCTTTTTGGTGCGGGGCTTCTTGTGCTGATGTTGTTGTTGCCGCTTATGCTGTTGATGGCTGCTGGTGGCGGTTGCTTGGCTGATGTATGTAGGCCAATTTGTTTGGTTTGGTGATGATTTTTGTTTTTTTGAAAAATGTGTGTATGTTATGGATTTTTAATTTTAATTTTTTTTCCAAATTTTTATTTTTGAAACTTAGTGCGGCAAAATTACGTTTTTCAAATTGTTTGCACTTTTGTTCACTTGTGTGTAGCACTTCGAACTCTTGTTTGCGCACGTCTTTTTCGAAAATTGCATATGCTTTGTTAATTTAACAATTTTGCTCTTTTACGGTTCTTGTGCTTTTTTTTTGGTGCGTATATGTATGTGTATGTATATACGTGCACTTTTGTTTATAGCTTTTTCCACTCTTTAATAGTTTTTATATTAGTTTGGCGGACGTACGAGTACGAATTTTTTTATTTACTGTTTTTAAGTTAACATATTTTTTTCTTAGGAGCTGGACCACAGCTGGCTCGAAGGACCATGTCGCTTGGTCCCTTCGCACTCACCTCTTTACACACAAACTTTGTTTTCCGTTAGAAGGATAAGATTTGTTTTCGTTTTACAAATGTACAACCTTTAAACTTAGTTTATTTTTTATGTATGTATTTACAAATTGATTTGACTAATAGATTTCAAACCCGTGTTGACTCCGAGAAGGGCGCGTGCGCGATGTCCGACGTTTATTGCTTCGCAAAAGATCCGCATTGATTATTGCGAATGCGGATGCGAATGTTAAAATTAATGCGGAAGCTCCGCAGTTGCGAAAGCGAATGCGAATATTTGCAACAACCCTGCTGTGTACATCAAATATTCCGCCCACGATATCATTGCATTCACACGGAATGCGTACATACAAGTATACTTATGTATGTACAAGAAAACAAAGAAACCCCGATCAGCAGGGAATTTCAGTTTAGTGGCATCGGGGAATGGAAAGTTTTTTGCGGGAAATTGGATATGTTATGTTTATAACTTAAAGTAACCAAGTTAGACGAATATGATTTATTTTGGAACGAATTTCCGTCATCCCTTGTCAAGTTTGGTTTGCAGACAAACCGGTTTCGGCATTGTGCCATCTTCAGTGTCATTTTTCGTTCTTAGACGAATATGTTAACTTTTAACCATTTTTCGCTATTTGGAGCGACATTTTTTGAACTCGAATCGTAATATCTCCACAAGAAGAGTTTTTCCAGATACAAGCTATATATCAAATAAAATCTAAGGTTTTGGGCTAGACTTGAGGAAACTTGGAATAAAATCGACTGACCAGTTTTTAAGAAAATGCCCGAAATCTATATTTTCAGCAGCAGGCGATAACGTTATGACATATTTATATCTCATAAACGAAAAAGACAGCGTTAGATAGATTGTTTTAAGGCTCTTCTACTGATACTCACACGAATGGTATGGAATGAAAAGTACGGCCTCAGTGATAGTTTAAAAAACTGTCTTTTTTCGAATTTCAGGCACCAGCCACGCCCACAGAGGCATACGAATCGAAACATCCTGGAACGAAACCTCCCTAGTTTTTTTGGTACTTTAATTCCTGAATGTTTGAAAAAAATTAAATGATGGTGTTCCAGGCTGGGCGAGGGAGAAGAAAAAGACTAACTGCTCTGCTGGTTTGAGGTGTAACTGACTCCACACTATGTGGAGCGTTTATTTATAATACAAATCTTACATTTAGACCTAATTCTACGTTACATGTTTGTATGTACAAATGTAGTATGTATTTATATGTACATATGTGCGTATGTGTGTGTACGTTGGTAAACATGCATATTTTTATTTACAGGTTTTATTATCTAATTATTCGGGTGTACATCTTTCGTACATATATACATATGTATGTACATATGTAGTTTGTGATCTCTTTGTACATGTGCATATACTTTAGAAACACAAATAATGCGACTCAAGTGCAATTATCACTTGAGTGCAAGATTTATGCCAATACATTTATGCGCACCACATAAAATGTCAAGTGCGTGTGCCTTAAGAAACCGATTATAACGGATCAAGGTCCATATTTTATGACCTTGGCCTTTTTTACCGATAACCACTTAGGTTCATTTACAATGTGCAAACCACATGTGTATAAGTATATGTATATGTACATATCTACAAGATTCAACATACTGCCCGCATTGAAAGACTTTAGTATTTCAATAATGAATCGGGTTTTTTTAAACCTGGTTTTTCTTTATTTATTATTTTAATTTCTTAGGATTAGCTATGTAATGCGTATCTAATCTCTAAGCTATGCGAGGGAGAACAATCATATTGGGTAAACGCATTGATGACATTCGCCACAACTTTTTGGCGATAAGTATGACAGCTACAATAACGACGACAATTATGATCCAGGATAGGGAGCTCGAAGTGTAGTGCATCAAGTGATGAAATTCGAAGTCTACTGGAAATCCCATTACTCCTCGCGATTTTGGAATGTTTTCGATTTTAAACGAACGCAGTTTATCCAAGTTTGGCAATTGCTGAGATAGGTTGACGTTGGGTATGAAATAAGTTATATTTGATGTGTAGATTTCGTATGCACATATATTTATGTTCCCTGTCCTTAAGTAGCAATTTGGTCTCAAACGTAGAATACCTTGGCCGTTTAGATTTACATTTGATCTCTGGTCATTGCAAACAATGTCAGCTGAAACTTCGTCAACTATTGAAAACAGCCATGTATTTTCGGAGTATATTTGCCTCCAATAAGTTTTTCGTGGCAGAATATTCAGTATACAGTTTTTAGGTAATTCTCTTTGGTTTGTGAGTAGCTGTACTTCGCACTCGGCACCCGTTCTTGTATTGTACAGAGGGTGTAGTTGCGGACATAATATCATCTTCGCCATTTTCTCACAATGATCAAAACTGCTATCCTTTAAACCATAGTACATCGATTTTCTGTCGTCGATAATTATGTAATTAAATGTAGTTTGGATATTCACAAAATACTCAGAATGGCTTATTGGGTATGTCAGTATGGAATATAACTGCAGGCTTTCTTTGATCAGTAACGGAATTCTAATGTTGATTATTAGCATCTTCTCTGTCGTTGTTGTTGCTAACTTTGCTACATTCGCCAGCTCGATTGGGTCCGATTCAGGGAGCATCAAATGTTGATTTAGTTTAGTTTTAATTAAAGTTATTTGTTCTTGAAATTTATGTAGCGGTAAAATATTTTCAAGAAACTTTCCCTTAGAATTCCAAATCATTCCAATAATGTCTTACTGCAGCTCTTCAAAAGACGAGATAGCAAATAACGCAGTAGTTATGACGTTTATAGTTGTTTCTTGATCTATGTTCTTATTTATTGCGTTTTTAAAGATGTGAATGGAATTATTAACGAATTTAAAGTTTTCCCAAATAACTTCGTTCTGATGTTTCATTGCATCCACAGTCATGTCTTGAATCGATGACTGATTTTTGTATAGCTCAGCCAAGTATTTTTCATTCTGGTAACTTTTTTCGATTTGCTGCGATAACTCCTCAGCGTGCTCTTCATCTAATACTCCGTACAAAGCGTGCATCATACTTCCGCTGAACAACAGGGGGGCTGATCTTCGCAGTCTCTGCTGTCTTACCGACTTATTTAGGATTATTATTTCATGTTCCCTCTGTATTCTGCCTCTAATTCCCGGATGGGTTCTGCGTGGTAGAAGTCATCACTTGCAGCCTGCTTTATTTTCTGCAACGCTTCCATCGCCGCATCAACGGTGTGTTTGTACTGCCGATAATCTGTCAGGTTGACATGCACTACAATGTTCCATGATGTCTTCGTCAACCCGATTGTTCCCCTTGGCTCGAATAATATACCTGATTTGTCTCTAAATTTTCTAATACAATATTCTCTAACTTTATGCTAGGCAAAATTAACAAGAATGCCAGTATAGTCAGTAAACAACTTTTATTTTTTATTTTATTAGGCTTTCTATTTTCATTTCTTGTGTAATTTTTCTCTGAACTATACTTGTTTCCTTCTACATATTTTTCTTCTAATTTTTCCTATGTAAGAAACGGACAAATATTGTGTATCGCTTTTGACGACACGCCATTACTGGTCCGTACGTCTACCATTCTGCACCTTCCATCTTTTCCGAGAATAACTTTCTCGACTCTTCCACTCCTCCAATGCATTGGAGGGACATTGTCTTCTTTTAGAAGTACGAGGGTATCAGTTTTAATATTTTCAGCTGGAATTTTCCATTTATACCTTTTTTGTAACTCACTTAGATATTCATTAGACCATAGTTTCCAAAATTCTATAGCATTTTGTTCCACTGCTTTCCAGTGGTCCCGGAGCCCATGATAACATTTCTTGTCATAGGTGTCAACAATTGTTACCATTGGTTCTCCTATTACAAAATGACCAGGAGTTATAATGCTCAGGCCATTTGGATTATCAGATCATGGAATTAAAGTCCTTGAATGGCTGAGTTCCAAGTTGCATGTTGCTTTGCACTGATGCGATACCGATACCAAATTTATACAATGGCAATGATGCAACCTTGATGCTTTGTCTCAATTTGTTTTATATCGTTTTTGACATTGTGTGACAATTGTTTGCTAAGCAACCAACGCAGCTATGGCGCCAAATGTGAATATGAATTTAATTATTAACAATTTTGTAGATTTATGTGAAAGTGGTCGCAGTAACTCGTCAAAAATCATTATTAACCATTTAAAAAACAAAAGTAGGAAGCAAAAAGCGGCATTGCTTGGATTGTTCAAACGTAAAAATGTTAGAAATGTACCAAAATGTAAACGATTTCTGGAGGTTGTAAAAGAAATGCCTTCCGTCGTATTTTCACATTTTCGTATGGAAACTGCAACATTTAATGTAAGATGAAGGATAAGTTTTGAATATTATTTGTTATTTTCACAATAAATACATTTAAATCTTTCAGAAACTGTGCGACAAATTAAAACCCTCATGGAATATTCGTAATAGACCTGGCCCCGGGGGTATATCTTTAGAAAATGTCCTCTATTTGACAGTATGGAAACTTGCTAACCAAAACAGCTTTCGAGAAGTTGGCGATCCCTTTAACTTTGGGCGTGGTACTACTTACAGGGCATTCGTAAAAACCACACGACTGATTTCTCAGCTGAAAACGGGACTAATCAAATTTCCGTCTACAGAACTTAACCTAAAGAGAACGATGGAGCTATTCGAGGCAAGCCGTGTACGTTCGCTTCCTTTTGTGTTGGGTTGTGTTGACGGAACACAAATTCGTATCGCACAAAATTCTAGACACGGTATTAGCTATTACAACAGAAAGGGTACGTGCTCAGTTGTGGTTCAGGTAAGATAAGTAAATATCTAACAACAATTGACACAAAATAACTTATATATCTATTTTATAGGCTGTTGCAGATAGCGAATTTAGATTTATAGATGCTTTTGTTGGTTACCCCGGTCGTTGCCATGATGCCTCTATTTGGCATAAAAGCCCACTTAGGAAAGCGATCGTCGACAAGCGTATTCCTTTTCCACCAGGATGTCACCTTTTGGGTGATGCGGCATATCCTCTGGAAACATTTCTGATAGTCCCATTCAAAACAATGGTCATTTATTACCAGAGCAAATACGATTCAACACTGTTTTAAGTTCGACTAGAGTATGTATAGAGCAAGCTTTCGGGATATTAACCCATTCAAGCTCACGGCGAACCGGATGGGTTAGGAGCGTGAAATTTCAGAAAGAGGGTTCAATTGAGATTAGAAACATAAGAAAATAAAAATTGTATTGACAGTTTATCTGGCTTCAACTGTGGAAGATGTTACATAAATGTAAGAGTGGGCAGTACCTAAAAAATTTCGACCCCATCCTTGTTCAAGAAAAATACAATTTTATATTTATATTTTTTATTAAAATGAGTGTTCACTGCTTTAATCCTAGCGAAAATAAAGATAAAATTGGCTCACTAAGGTAATGCCGATTGAAAGCCAAACAAAAAAATTAATATGAAAGCTCTTTATGGTTACATATTTATGTACATATATGCATACTTATACTTTTATGTATTATATTGTTGTACATATTTATGTTTTATTATTGTAATAAATAATATTTTTCAAAGCATTTTATACACAACCGCACATCACATTTTTTGCACATAGAAGATGGATGTGATTTGCAGTTAAGACCAGCGCAACGTCGCCTTTTTTACCTTCCTTTTATTAGTTCGGGATGTAACTATGTAATATTGATGCGCCTAAAAGATGCAGCGATTTATATTCTCAAGTTACATACTTGATGACAGTACGAATGGCAATTATAATAGGGAGGTTTTAGTTTTTGAAACTATAATTTTATTTCCCGGGTACTTCGACTACAAAATGATTTAGTCCATCAAAACGGCTGGAATACTTAACTTCATCATTAGCAACTCGGCGATAACTCTGAGAAGGCTTTGAAACTACACAAGTTTTACAGTATCTGGAGTCAATAGCTCTGCGGAAATCCAATTGCGTTATGCTTTCCTCACCTTTACGATGCAAAAGCCAAGCATTTTAAACCGACACGTCTACTAGCCACGTGAAAATCGAGTACCACCATTTCTTGCCGCGAGCACCAATCATATATGCGTTTACGTTCTGACCCATTCGATCAGTTCCACCCATGAACTTGTTGTATTGCAAAATGGAATGTGGAAAAGGAACCATTACTCTCTTTTTTCGGCCCGCGAATATCTTCCGATGGTTGTCAATGGTAATTTGCCATGTATGGTTGAAGCTACACTTACGACCGCATTATCCACCCATTTGGTCACTATTATACCAGTATCTTTCATTACTGCGCTTTCCACATGGCCCCGCTCCCGTTTTTCAATTCCTCGCTTGAATGGAGAGGGCATGATTTTGGAATTATATTTTCTCGAATGGTGCCTGTTCCGTGATAGCCCCGTTGTTTCAGTTCAACTAACGCCGAAGGAGTATTGAATAAGTTGTCGAAGTGGAGGGAAAAGCCTAGATGTTTGATGTTTGCATGGAACTTATCCAACATGCAAAGCAACGGCGTTATATTTTTGCCATATTTATGATATTCTGTCTTCATTCGAGGATTTGTTCCTTGATACATTTCAAAATTGATTAAATATCCAAGAGGGGTATTCAAACTCCACATTTTTTACCCGAATCGTAATGGTTTGCCTCTTATGAATTGTTTACAACCATGACACCCATGAACCAACGACTACAGATCACCTAATCAGCCATCGTTGTATTTGTAATCGATTTTCAGAAAAAAGTTTTCGTAGCGTTTTTGACGTTTTTCGGTTTTGTTTACACCGTCTTCTACCTCTTCGTAGTGATTTTTTAGCGATTGAATGTGTTTTCTGCAGCGATTTTAATTATAAATTTTGGTTTATTACATATTTATGATATAAAATAAAGTGCTGTGTGATCGGAACAAGTTTGTGCGTATGTTTGGTTTGCCAAAAGGCGTAAATTTGCGTGAAAAGTGGGTGCACGTTTGTGGCCAGAACGTTGGCATTGAAAAATCGACCCGTGGTAATGATATGCGATTGTAAAACACTTTCAATCATGAAAACCATATTTTATGAACTTTTTTTTGCTAATTGTCATCAAGTTTCACTTTGTATATTTTATAATAAATACCAATTTAATCGCACTCAATCACCGCGCCTTTTTCGTTTTCTTTGTTTGTTTTCATTCTTAGGCAGATGTCAAAAACACTCAGAAATATACTTTTTTCTTGCTTCTTTGATTAGGTGATCTTGTATTTTTGGTTCATGCATGACACCCATAATACTCTATCATCGATTCATCGTACGACAGGTTCCTTTCGGTATGAAAATGCTTCTGAAACGCTGTTTCAAGGCATCAATATACGGTCGTAGCTTTCATATTTTATAATTTATCTGCTGCTTTGCATTATCTATGAAATGTGTGCTGCGGAATATTGTGTCAAAACGGTTTCTACGCATAGTATTGCTAATCGTCACATTCAGAAAATCTGTTTCATTTGACGAATACCCTCTTCTTACAGGTACAAAGGAATAACCAGTGACTATAAGTATTCCAATAAAAACTCGCATTTCTTGTGCTGTTATTTTTGGATTAACCTGACCACAATATACGGCATAGTTATTGCTTTCCTTACAAAGCATTTCAATCAATTCGTCATCAAAAAATTTTTAAAACTGCTCGCGGGGCGATAGGTTAACGCAGTCTAGATAGTTTGGTTCGGGAAAAATTTTTTGGTACCTTGTATCATTATCCTCCATCCACTGATTTATAGTTCCACTACTTTGTTTAGATCTTTTTTGTTGGTCCTTGCTTCTTTTTCTTGTGTTTCGCCAATTTTTTCCGAGCAGAAGTCGTAATATTAGTTGTAATGCATTGTTTCCGTTATTGTCACTGAAAAGATTGTTCAATAAAATTTTATGACAATTTTCATGAGTTCAATGATTATATTACAGAAAAATTCAATAAAACAGAAATAATTATGACTAGAGTTCCAGTTACTGTCGAAATTCCACAGTTTTTCTAGTTTTAGAAGCCTTGGAGAGGTTTTCTAACTTAACACGTAGCGATACTTATACGGTATAAATTAACTAACCGGAAAATCTTCCGCTAAAACGTAACTAATTTTTTTTTTTATCTGAGAAGGTCTTTGGAGGACTTCGGCAGGACTTGGAATTGACCCGATACATTCAAGTTTGTCGATAAATTTCGATGATATGATACATATCGATAGTTCGATGAATTTCAAGAACACTAAAATTCGATAACTCAACAAAATTCGTTAACTCGACCAATTTCGATAACTGTGAAATTCGATGGCTCGATAAATTTCGATAACT
>NW_016160272.1:37688-43984 GCF_001687245.7 Rhagoletis zephyria
ATCTGTCATTGTCTCCATTTTCGTCTTTATCTTTAATTTTGCCCTTTTTTTAACTTCATCGTTCTCATTTATTTCTTCATCTTCATATTTATCTTTATTTCAAAGCTTAATTTCAAATGTGTAGTGAAACAACAGGCGAAACATGTCAAATTGAACATGTTGCAGCAACATGTATACACAATTCGAAAATGTTTAAACGACGGTTTTGGCCGTAATTTTCAATCAATTGTAAAACCATAAAAACTCTGCTCATCTACGGAAAAATGCCTTTCCAACGGTGTTCTTGGTTTTGAAATCGGTTCGGTAGAATCGCCAAACGAACGGAGACAAAATTTATGTTAGCGTATTAATATATAGATTATAAGCTATGTGCATAACTTTAACCGTGTATAACTTTTTAAGGAATGTTTTTATCGAAAAACCCAATGCGACATTTTTTGTATAGCGCAAAATTTTGTATTAGAATATGTCTTTGTCAAAGTTAGAAGTCCATTTATTTTGGAGATAAATAATTAAATGCAAAAAGTAAAAAAGTCCCATATTATTTAAATGGGAAAAGTAACATAACTTTGGCACGATTTAAATTGAAAATTAAGAGCTTATTTAGGTTGGATAATATTTTTTAGGACTAAAACTAAAACTTCAGGGAGCGAAAAACAAATCAACTTGGGAAATAACGGACACCCTACTGTTACATATATGTAACGCCCTTATTATCGGCTCTTCAGTCGGCACTACTTAAAAGAAATATTTTTTTTCACGTTTTTATAACTTACTTTGCATATTTCTAAATAGCTTTTTATAAAAAATATTCTTCTTAACACACTTTTAACTATATTAATATTTATTTTTACCTTCGACGTGACCTCATATCTCCGCTTCTACCACTTCTAAGAAACTTCACTTCGAGCACAAGTAACTGCGTTGAAACTGAAAAGACAACTTGATTTTCAAACTGAATTGCTTGCAGTGCTGTATCCTAAGAAATGGTAGACAAAAATTCTGATTCGAAGAAGTATGCTGCACTCAGCCAGCGCTTAAAGTTTGAATGCGCTGCGTTACATATATGTAACAGTGGGCACTATTGGGTTAAAAAAAAAATCTCATTTTGAATTATGTTGACGTTCAAATTTAAAAATTGCTAAACAAATAATAATGGCGTGCTTAGTGCTCCATAATTTTATAATCAACAATGAAAAATCTCCCGAAAATTTTGATAGCGAGCCCCAAAGCTTTGATAATTTGCCAACCAATACAGAGCAAACAACTGCTGAAGCAAGGGACAAAAAAAAGAGGCTAACAACATTATTTTCTGCTTAATAAAGATTGAAACACTTCGTATAGTAAACAAACTTAATGTGTTTTATTTCATGTTCAGGAACACTTTTAATCACATATAATTTATTATTTTAGGTTAAAGTACACTTTTGAACGCATAAGTGGTATAAACTAAGAATGTGGACCTATTACACGTTTTAAATAATCTAGCGAAGACTATAGACATAGTCCAATCTGCCCAAAGCTTCGCGCATTTTCTTCATCTCCTCCACTTTATCTCGTTCTATTTTCAGTCGCTCTTTTTCACATTCTAGAAACTCCTTCATAACTTCTTTATCTTCTATACTTTCTGTTCGCAAAAAATTTAGTACTTCACACCGCGCTCGTTTTAGGCTCACTGGTACCAGTAGCACTACTAACACCATGCTCGGAACTATATTCGTTTGAGTCTGCGGTTGGGTATTGTAGAGAGGAGTCTCAGGTACTGTGATATCCACTCTACTCCCATAGACATTGTCAAACAACTCAAAGAATTCCCAAATCATTGCCGCTTCACCCGATGTGTTGTTTCGTTTTTTTATCCGCTTATATGTGACCATGAAGTTTAAAAACTTCCTAGTCACGTCATCGCGCAAAAATGGAAGTTCTGGTGATACATATTTCATCTCCCGGGGCACTTTTTCCCAAAGGACGGAACGCTTCTTTCGTTTTGACCGAAAGTCTTCTTCATGGGACAGCCTTACGTCAATAAGCAGGGTTTTCCATGCATGTGTCTTTATCACTTTATCATAATTTTAATTTTCTCATAAAATGAAAATAAACTAATGTTCTTTGTTTACCCTTCCTCTTCTGCCATTATGAAAAATTTGGGCATCACAAAAATTAGAGATGCGCTATATGCTCACTATATGCGCATTTAAAACGCATAAAAATTTATCGGAACTCGATACTTTTCATATCGTAAGCAGTTTGCTGTTTAGGAACTCTATACTTAGTACGAATGTAAAGCAACATGCAAATTGGAACTCAGCCAATTTTCTATTGCCTCGATTTACGCCATCAGGGTATTTAACTCCTCGAATGTCATTGTTCCTTCGGCTACTCTGAAGAAGTGATTTTTCACACTTTTCACAGCGGCTTCCCATAAGCCACCCATGTGTGGCGATTTAGCTGGGATATTTATCCATTTAATCTGCCTTTCTCCACAAAACATTTCTAATTCATCGGTATGATATTTACTTTGAAACATTTTGTAAATTTCGTTGAGACTATTTACTGCTCCAATGAAATTGGTGCCGTTATCTGAATATATTTTATTTGGGCAACTTCTTCTACCTACAAAACGTTTCAAGGCACCTAAAAACCAACATTTCTGTATATTTGTCTCCTTTGCTTCAAATGACAGCTTACTATTTTCTATTCTACCTCCTACTCTTATTAGTCCGTCATTGTCTAGGAACGGAGACAGTGTACACCAGCCACGGGCACTTTTGCCCGTATGGGCTTTTTTGCCCGTATGGGCAAGCGAGCCCATTTCGCGGGCTAGATCAGGGGAAAATCATGGGCAAACGGGAAGGGGGCAACAAATCTTACTAATCCACGTATAGCAATGAGAGCCACTGCGCACGCATTCTGGAGTAAAAGGCTCACTCTCCCAAACGTATGCCACATACACTCCTGGTCATTTGAATAGCTCAACTTTTTAATCTTTAGTATTTACACTTTTAATTTTGTTTATTTAATATTCATTACATCCGATTTTAAAACTTTATACTTTATACAGAGTTAAAAAAATGTCAACAAAGGGGTACAATAAAGTGCAAGTTTCAAGTGTCTGTAAAATAGCGGTGATTTTTGACAATTTTTTTGGTGATAGTGCTGCGCATTTTCTCTCATACAAAGTATGCTCGACAAAACTTTTATATGGAATAAAATGCGCAGCACTGTCAATAAAAAATAAATGAATTTGAAAAATCGGGGCTGTTTTAGAGTCACTTCAAACTTGCACTTAATTACACTATAATTGAATGGGCTACAAAACTGCATATCAGAAATTTTTCTAAAAATATTATTAACTTATTCACTGCAGGCCATTAGGATGGCACACTCCTATGTTGACCTTTTTTAAGAACTGTTTCCAGCTCTCGAGAAAAACGAAAAAATCATATAAAATGCTGCCCAAGAAATGGAAAATAAACTTTCTTTTAAGTTTTAGTTTGTAAAAAATTTTAAAATTGCATTTACCCGTAGAATATGCTATATCGTCACTAGACACGAATAAAGGCGCGAGCTCAAAAGTTGACGGCGAAAAAAGACGCATAAAAAAATTTCAGCGTCAAATACTCTTAACATACTTCGCCAAAGTTTTTTATAAGCATCTTTTTTCGCAAAATTTTTTTAAACGCTTTTTTTCACCGTCAAAACACCAGCGCGCCTTTATTCGTATGTAGTGACGATATTTTTACAAAAAATTTATATTAAATAAACAAACGGAAAACTGTAAATACTAAGAATTGAAAGGGTGTGCAATTCAAATGACGAGGAGTGTATATGAGCAGATGTGATCACTACCACAAGTAAACGCGAGCTGAAAGCGTGATTGTGTTAGTGTGCCAATTACGTTTGAATGAATTTGCGTTCGCTTTGTTACGCTCTCGCATGTATTTGCATGTGATGCTTACGCTCTTTAAGCAGGCGCTCACTCTCTGTCCATGCTTGTATATGAGCAAATTTGACATCGATATAACTGTTGCCAACTTTGTGCCTTTCGCAAGAAATTAAGTGCGTTTAGGGAATTAAAAGGCGAAAATTGTTTAGTTTAGCGCTTGTTTTGTTCTTTGGTGCCCTTTTCAAGGCAATTTTATAATAAAAACGTGATTCTATGGTGACATTGTATTTGACTTACACATATGTTAGTGTTTGGCCGAGCTTCTCCTCTGGATAATATGCTCCAAGATAATCCAAACGCAATATTTTCACACAGTCTCTATCACGGAATCCATAGAATATTCTGCTAATTAGCTGGGTGTGCGCATTTGTACAAAAGTAAGCAATTGCATGAAAATAAAGCCTCTAGAAAAACCAAGTTTTGGAAATTGTTTTACGAATAAAAAAACATTTTGCAAATTAAATTTATTAAATTGATTAACTGCGCATAGTTGGAAATATTTACAAGTTTCATTGTGTGATTACTTAAAATATTTGAACATACAGCTTTATATGCGAAAATACCATTAAACACAGCAACACAAAATTGGTGTTTTTTTTTGGGGGGAAAATTGCGCTATTTTCAGTATTTTGGTGCTTTTTTAAATAAAAAACTTGGCGATCAGGGCTGCCAACTTGGCTCAAACCGTGCCATTTTGGGCACTATTTTACTTGAAATGGCACTGAATTTTTCAATTTTGCAAAAAGTGCCAAAATGGCACTTTTGAAAAAAAGCCAAATTTAAATACATTTTTGTGAAATCCTTTGCGTGTACTTCTTTTTCTCAACTAAAATTTTCTAATTTCTATAGTGTATACAACTGGTTTATCTTACTTTGACATTGGGCTTTTGTTTTAATTTGTCTAATTTTAATGCTAATGGGAAGAACTAAAGAGAATGACACCTTTTTTGGCACTTTTAATTTTCTATTTGGCACGTTTTAGCACTTTTTTATCCTCAATATGGCACTTTATAGCTATGTATGTTTGGCAGCCCTGTTGGCAAATTTGATCACTAGCTGACCTTCACCGAGCGCTCTTTGCTGGGTTCGGACTACAAAAATGGAAGTAAATATCAAGTATTCGTAGTAGATGTGCATTTCTTATCTTTATAAAAAACAATTCATTTCTCCTCGTATCCTTGTACAAATAAGGAGCTAAAGCGGCCTTATAAGGGTCGATATCTGTAGACTGGAAAATCGACCAGCTAGTGGTTGAGATGTCATTTACACGGGTCGATTTTGGTTGAACGACAAAAATCTATTAGAAAATCGACCCGTGTAAAGGCGCCTTAATCCAGCGAGCAATTATCATCAAAGTTAAAATGCCTTGGTTAAAATTAATAAAAGGTTATTTCATTCTTTAATTACCGGGACAACTGTTACATCGGTGGGCAATGTCGCAATTACAGAACTTTACACGGAGCAATATTTTTCGATCGGGTTCAAATCGGGCGATTGTGAGGGCCTATTCACGAATTCAAGTGTATTTGCAAAGTTGCTGTAGCTCACCAATGTAACAATCGTGTCGATAAAAAGGTAAAATATAACTTTTAGCTATTAAAAACCCCACCTCCTTTCTATTTGAAGAGTAAATTTGTTGATGCAACAAAACTGAGCAGATTTCTCCACAAAACTGTTCTAATTCATCGGTATGATATTTACTTTGAAACATTTTGTAAATTTCGTTGAACTATTTACTGCTCCAATGAAATTGGTGCCGTTATCTGAATATATTTTATTTAGGCAACTTCTTCTAGCTACAAAAGTTTCAAGGCACCTAAAAATCAACATTTCTGTATATTTGTCTCCATACGGGAGTAAAATAGGGAGCTTTGCTTCAAATGACAGCTTACTATTTTCTATTCTACCTCCTACTCTTATTAGTCCGTCATTGTCTAGGAACGGAGACAGTGTAGACCAGACATGGGCACTTTTGCCCGTATGGGCTTTTTTGCCCGTATGGGCAAGCGAGCCCATTTCGCGGGCTAGATCAGGGGAAAATCATGGGCAAACGGGAAGGGGGCAACAAATCTTACTAATCCACGTATAGCAATGAGAGCCACTGCGCACGCATTCTGGAGTAAAAGGCTCACTCTCCCAACCGTACGCCACATACACTCCTGGTCATTTGAATAGCTCAACTTTTTAATCTTTAGTATTTACACTTTTAATTTTGTTTATTTAATATTCATTACATCCGATTTTAAAACTTTATACTTTATACAGAGTTAAAAAAATGTCAACAAAGGGGTACAATAAAGTGCAAGTTTCAAGTGTCTGTAAAATAGCGGTGATTTTTGACAATTTTTTT
>NW_016160272.1:48348-48674 GCF_001687245.7 Rhagoletis zephyria
ATTTTTATACCCGAGCGCACTTGTGCACAAGGGTATTATAACTTTGTTCACATAACGGTTGTTTGTAACAGGCAAAACGAATCGAGATAGATATAGACAAATGTATACATAAATGATCCGAATGAAAAGAGAAATCGGTTAAGTGAACTTCTTTTGTGCGTAGGACGGATGTTATTGAAAATGGGCGAAATCTGACAATAACCACGCCTACCTCCCATATAACGGTAATTTTCAGAAATACGAAAACTGCGATATTTTAGTAACTACAGAAGATTATTCACTCAAAATTGATATTTACAATGAGTTTTAGACGAAAAATAAGAATA
>NW_016160272.1:48766-55944 GCF_001687245.7 Rhagoletis zephyria
TGGTAACCACTACACCAATTTCTTCCAAACTTGGCACAGTTGTTGGTCCTGGTACAGCATACCAACTGGCCGAAAATTTCTAAAATCGGACAATAACCACGCCCACATCCCATATAACGGTAATTTCGAGAAATACAAAATCTTCGATAAATCAGTAAATATTGAAGCTAATTTATTCAAAATTGATGATTGCAACAATTCTTTACCAAGAAATACGTTTATGACAAAATTTTGGAAAATGGGCGTAGCACCGCCCACTTGTGATCACATATATGTATCTCGCTAACCGTTCTAGCAATTTGTACCAAGCTCGGTATGGTTATTGTGCTTGCCACATAAAAGCAAACCGTTGAAAATTGTTGAAATCGGACTAAAATTAAGGCCGCTTTTCATATAACGGTAAATTTCAGAAATGCTTGAAATTTCAATATTTCGAAATTTAAGGACGCTAATTTACTTAAAATGTATACACCCCGGCTTATCATGTAGCGGTAGCTTTCGGAAAGGTGGAAAACATATATTTAATACTTGCGCCGGGTATTTAATGTTCGGCTCCGCCCGAACTTAGACTTTCTTACTTGTTATGATTTATTTTCTCCCACAGGGTATCCTTGTTTATTAATATCCCACTTCTTTATATTTTTTAAATCTGGAATTTCATCATTTTTATCTAATTTCAGTTTTTCTATCTCAATTTGATGTTGTAATAAAAATTTCGGACCAGAAAACGAAAATTTATGATCAATTAATTCCTTACCCAACATTCCTCTGGAAAGCATGTCTGCAGGATTTTCTTCCGATTTTACGTGATTCCAATCCTTTATGTTACTGTTGGCTTGAATATGGTTTACTCTGTTGGCTACAAAGATTTTTAGATTAGCTGGTTCCAATTTTAGCCAACTCAAAACAATTGTTGAATCTGTGTAATAGAAAATTATATTATTATTGAGCTTTAAACTTACTAACACGTGTTTAGCAAGGTCGACAAGTAAGCCCGCAGCCCATAGTTCTAATCTGGGCAACGTAACTACCTTTGTTGGTGCTACCTGAGATTTGCCTGCTGCTAATCGTGAGGTTACTTTGCCTTCTATAGTTGTCGTTCTTACGTACACCACAGCGCCATAAGCTTTCATTGAAGCGTCACAAAATCCATGAATTTCTACTTTTTCTGGTTTGTCACTCATTAAATATCGTGGAATTTTTATGTTATTTAACGAATTAAACCCTGTTCTTATTTCATTCCAATCTTTTGTGATTTCTACCGGTAGAATTTCATCCCAGTCTACTTTCAATTTCCATAGTTGTTGCAACAATATTTTTGCAGAAACAATAACTGGATTTATTTAGCCTAATGGGTCAAATAATTTCGAAATTTCAGATAGTAGATTTCTTTTTGTCGGTTTAATGTCTTTAATCCTATGACATTTTATGATTAAATCGTCGGTTGTGGGAATCCAAGTTAACACTAATGCTTTTACTGTGCACTGTTCCTTTAGATCAAAACCGAGTTTGACTTCCCGATTTTCTTCTTGAATTTCTTCAAGTAGGTACTTGGAATTTGAACACCATTTTCGTAACGGAAAACCATAATTTCACAAAATCTTGTTAGTTTGATTTTGGATAATTTTTAATTCTTCAATGTCATTGCAACCTGTCATAAGATCATCCATATAAAAATCTTATTTTATAATTTTTGAAGCTTTTGGATAGTTGCTTTTCTCTCTTTCTGCAATAACTTCTATGTATTTTGTAGCCAAATATGGAGCTGCTGGCGTGCCATTTGTCACGGTTTTAAGAGCATATGTTTTCAACGGCTCCTTCTTGGAATTTCTCCAAAATATTAATTGGTATTTACGGTCTTCTTTCGTTACCCAAATCTGTCGAAACATTTTTTTAATGCCTGCAGATATTACATATTTGTGTTTTCTAAGTCTAATTAATATGTTGAATATGTCATCCTGTAGTTTTGGACCTGTATATAATAAGTCATCAAGAGAATTGTTATTTGTTGTTTTGCACGAAGCATCAAAAACAACACGTAATTTAGTTGAACTACTTTCTGGCTCCAATACGCTATGATGAGGTAGAAAATATTTTTGCTTCAAGTGTTCGGTATCGCTTACGAATTCCATGTGGCCTAAATTTACATATTCTTTTGCTTCCAATGCGAAGAACTCTTTTCCAAGAAATTGCAACAACGAATCTAGTCTCGGTAATTCCTATTAAAGAGGATTCATATTTCATTCTGAGGGAATCATTTAGTTTTCTTACTAGCGAAAAATTAGGTTATGCTTGAAGGACTTCTTTTACTGATAACTTAGTTGCTTTTAATGCTTGAGCGCTTTCTTCAATAATTTCCTTAAATTTGTTCACACTATTGGCAACTAAATTTGTAAATGGTGCATCTACCAAATTTTTAAAGTAAATATTGGTTATTGCCCTCTTATTATCAAAACTTTCTTTTAACAAATTCCACGATACTAAATAATTTCCTTCTGTAGCTGGAAGATTTTCTATTATCGTTGCCGCATATCCCTTCAATTTAGATTTTATTATGCACGTTTTTTGCACTGTAGATATATCTTCGGCATCAACTAATCCATTAACTAGTTCCTTAAACATATTCCATTTCGTATAATCCCCATAGAAACAAGGAATTTTAATTTGGAGGAGATTGAAAGTTCTTATTCTGACTTTCTCCTCTACTTTTTATCAGCATTGCTTCTATGCGGCAGCTAGTTAAATTCTTTCCTTAACCGCCTGAAATTGTCAGTAAGTTCATCCTCCGAATGAACTTCGAGATATTGGAAGAACAATTCTTTCGCCAGATTTGAACACTTATTTACTTCTTCTGGATTTCCTGTTCCATCAAGAAGTGCCTCAAAGTTTTCTGCCAAATCGCTTATTGCGAATTCAAACTTTATTTGAAGAACGGAGTTTCTATTTCCATAATCTTTTCTAATTATCTCCTCCGTACTTATAATTGCCATAGATTTAAGCATGACATAAACGAATTAACTCCCTAACCTTTAGGGTATATTTTTCAGTGAAATATGGGTTTCGCGACATTGCTGCTGACGGTTTCCCAAGTTTCCTGTCATTTTCTTCCAGCATTTGGGACAGGTGAGTTACACGCAGAGTCCAATCATCGGCCTGTCCCCTAGTCATTGAAGTTGATTTGAGGTTCGCTAAAGCATTATATAAACCCTCAGTCTCACTCCCAATGGCTTGCTGGCTGAATTTATCAATTTTTTTAAGTAAGATTTATTAAAATCTTATGTTTCTAACAATTTCAACTTTTAATAACTTTTTCACTTACGCATTCGTCTCAGGGGTCACCAATGTTCCAGGCTGGGCGAGGGAGAAGAAAAAGAATAACTGCTCTGCTGGTTTAAGTGTAACTGACTCCACACTATGTGGAGCGTTTTTTTATAATACAAATCTTACATTTAGACTTAATTCTACGTTACATGTTTGTATGTACAAATGTAGTATGTACATATTTATATGTACACTAGCCAATGTCCGCTTACTTCGCGGCGCCTAATAAGAGCTTTTGCGTTAGCCAATGCAAAAGAGCGTTTAAAAACAAAATTAGTCTGTAAAGTCAAAGTTTTTGATTTAAGTTGAAACCACTAAGGCGCAGTATCCTCCTCACACATAGGCCAATAATAGTAACGCTGTGATACCATATGGAATACCAATCCCTTTTGGTGTCATGAGCTTTACTGATGGTCTTATTTCCACCTGTGAGATCTCTGCCAATCATGCGTAATCTTTTTGATGATCTTGCAACTTCAACATTGGTGCTATGTGTATGCCAATAAAAGTTCTTATAGGGAAACTCAAGAGCACAGAAGTGCGTTTTCTTTATAGGAGGGCCAAGAATCCTCGTTGTCCCACAGGATGAAAAGTTTTCCGGTACATTGCTAAATGAGTCGTGTGATCTCTTAAATTTCTTTCAAATGAAGCAATTGATATACCTACGGTGATATTTCTTTTTTAATTCACGACTTTTCCAATTCGTGGTAAAATTTATGAACTGATTTCTGGGTAGATGCAATACCACATGATCGTGCATGAGGGCGTCAGAAAAACTTAACCCCATCCTTCATTTAGACATCTGAAAACTAAATTCGTATAACTTAAACATAGTGCCAAAGCAGACCAACCACACGGGGTTTCTATACATTTCGGCTGCAGCGCCATCCATTGGGTTCATTTTCTGCAAAACCATTGCTTACCATAAAATGAATACGTGTTATGAGTTTCAACCTTAACTCCAGCGGCACTAATCGGGTAAATTTGTATCAAAAGACTTTCTATCATACAGGTACATAGCTGTGTAGGATTTCAGGACGTTAGCGTAAGCAGTTCCAGAGATAAGCTATATGAGAAGTTCAGTTTGTATGGAAGGAAGGAGCCACGCTCCTTTCCCAATGCATTTGCAATATATGCACCAGTGCTAAGTTCAGTTCCCCAGCGTAATTGGTTTTAGAGATATATTGGTTTTTTACGTTTCAGTCTGTATAAGAATTTTAGGAATATCTCCAGCTACATACCGAGTAAATTTTTGGTCAGAATATTTATTTTCAAGGTGTTGCCAAATATGAACCAAGTCGATGCAGCCGTTTAGTAGTTTAGTGAAATACATTGTAAAGAGAACTGTATGAAATTGTAAAACGTGAGACGATTTCTTAATTTTTGGCAGCAACAACGAAAAGTTTTAATTTTTTTTAGCGAAAAACCTTCCACACTGAAATAAAAAAAAAAAATAAGTTTGTGGTTATATCGAGGCGAAATTTTGAGAACGGTCCGTTGCTAACTCTAAATACAAACAACGACGCACTGGAAAAAGTTAATACGTTCAAATACCTAGGAATAATGATCGACGATAAACTAAAACAAAAAAAAATGGATTCTTTATTTTCAATTAGAGCTCTAGCAATATGTACATTGGTAAAAATGCATTTAATTCCATACATTAACTTTTGCGTGGTACGCTTACAAACATACAGACAAGCATACCAAAATTTTATATTTGGCTTCTGTTTTATCTAA
The DNA here is from genome assembly GCF_001687245.7 of Rhagoletis zephyria. Lineage (NCBI taxonomy): Eukaryota > Metazoa > Arthropoda > Insecta > Diptera > Tephritidae > Rhagoletis > Rhagoletis zephyria. The sequence continues at coordinate 53,828 of NW_016160272.1, forward strand.
TAAACCCCCTATAAATTTTTCTTTAACATCTATTTTGTACAAATATCGGCCTGTTGCAATTTTTTTATTCTCAACTACTCTCGTTTGATTGCCATATGGCAACACTTAGTTTATATTACAAATTTAACTGAATTAAAGTTTTCAAACCCGCTTCAAGAATATTTTCAAAAGTAAGCTTCCTAATCCTCTTTAGTTTAATATTCGTATTGGAATATTTCATTTATTTTACAAACTTTAATGAATACAATTTTTCAATCAGTTGGCAAATCCCCTAAAAATATTTTAGCATTAAAATTTCCTAGCCTCTTTAGTTTGATGCCAATATTGCAATATTTAATTTATGCTATCAATTAAATTAAATTAAAGTTTTCAAATAGGTGGCAACCTTCCCCACAAATATTTTCAGCTGTAAGCCTTTGTAAATTTCTTTCTTTTGACAGCCATATTGCAGTATTCACTTTACCGTATCAATTGTCCTAAACGTAAATTTTAAACACAGGTCGCAACTCTCTAATTTTTTCTTCTATATTGAAAGCTAGATCTCTAGCGATACATCGGTGAAAACTGCATTCAATTCCATGTTTTCGACTGATGCGCGTACAAATAAACAGACAGACAGAGATTCAAAAATTCTAAAAATTGTTTATTTGGCTTCTGTAGCTTTAATAAAATTAATTTTTCTTTAATATTTATAAGGTACAGACATCGACCTGTTACAATTTTATTATATGTATAGATGTAGATATAGATTTAACTTATTTTATCAATTTAATACAATAAAATTTTTCAAACAGGTGGCAGCCCTCCCTAAAAATATTTTCGGCAATATAATTTCCTAAACCCTTTCAGTTTGATACCCATATTGCAATATTAAATTTATCTTATAAATTGAATTAAACTCCAATTTTGAAACAGGTGGCAACTCTCAAATTTTTTTCCTCCTATATTTTAAGTTAGACCTCTAGCAATACATCGGTGAAAACTGCATTCAAATCCATGCATTCGTTTTCGAGTGATGCGCGAACGAACATACAGACAGACAGACGAAAATTCTAAAAGTGGTTGATTTGGCTTCTGGTGCTCTAATAAAGACCTCCCACATTAATTTTTCTTTAATATCTATAATGTACAGACATCGACCTGTTACAATTTTCTTATATGTATAGATATGTGCGGTTGTGTGTGTACGTTGGTACACATGCATTTTTTTATTTACAAGTTTTATTATCTAATTATTCGGGTGTACATCTTTCGAAAATATGTACATATTTATGTATGCACATACTATGTAGTTTGTGATCTCTTTGTACATGTGCATATACTTTAGAAACACAAACAATGCGACTCAAGTTCAATTTTCACTTGAGTGCATGATTTATGCCAATACATTTATGCGCACAACATAAAATGTCAAGTGCGTGTGCCTAAGGAAAGCGATTGTAATGGATCAAGGTCCATATTTTATGACCTTTGCCTTTTTTACCGATAACCACTTAGGTTCATTTACAATGTGAAAATCACATGTGTATAAGTATATGTAAACTATCCGGATAAACAGAATATTCGAATATCCGGATCCCTAATTGAAAAATCCGGTTACTCTGTAAGCTGAGATATTATTCGCCTATCCGAATATCCGGATTTTCGTTATCAAAACGATATTTTTATTTCCCAATACCTGGCGCTCATAAATGTGTAGTAACAAGTTTTCTATTTCTATGCACAAAATTGTTTGTATAAATTTTTAAATTTCCAAAATTCTACTTTGGAATTTCAAAGGCTTCTACATACGAATTAAAAAGTTCAACAAACAAATTCATGCGTATAGAAAACTTGCTACTTCATATGCATGAGCGCCTGGTATTGGGAAATCAAAGTATCGTTTCGTAAAAATAAAAATAAAAAATATATACAATTGGCCGCGAGAGTATTTTCATGACTTTAAAGTATCATGGACGGAATAATGAAAGCTGTTACATTTCTAAAAAAGTGATGACAAGAAAAGTGCCATTTGTTTATATTGTGACAAAACGATACAAAACAAAGGGTCAACTTCAAGTCCGTCAAGAGCTAATTCACTCTATCGGGTGCATAATTGAATTCACGAATATTATTAA
>NW_016160272.1:65144-67301 GCF_001687245.7 Rhagoletis zephyria
AGACTCCGTCGCCGAGTACTGTCGTTCACCCCGGTGGACGAGCGTCTAGCCACAATCCGCATCAAAGCGAGATTCTTCAACATCTCGCTCATCTGCGCCCATGCCCCGACGGAAGAGAAGGATGAGGCATCCAAGGATCTCTTCTATGAGCGCTTGGAGCGCACGTACGAGCGCTGCCCCCGTCATGATATCAAAATCGTGCTTGGCGACTTCAATGCCAGGGTGGGCAAAGAAGGGATTTTTGGAACCACCGTCGGAAAATTCAGCCTCCACGGCGAAACGTCCGACAGCGGATTGACGCTGATCGACTTCGCCGGGGCCCGAAACATGGTAGTATGCAGTACTAGGTTCAAGCATAAAAAGATCCATCAAGCTACCTGGCTGTCTCCGGATCGAAAAACGAGAAACCAAATCGATCATGTTGTGATAGACGGAAGGCACGCTTCCAGTGTTTTAGACGTACGCACACTCCGAGGCCCAAACATCGACTCGGACCACTATCTTGTTGCAGCCAAGATACGCACCCGCCTCTGTGCAGCAAAAAATGTGCGCCCAAATATGCAAGGAAAGCTTAACGTCGAAAAGCTGCAATCACAACAGACAGCCAGCGCTTTCGCTACTCGACTCTCACACCTGCTCTCAGAGAGCACTCTTCAACAAACCGACATATGCGAGCAGTGGAACCACATTTCCCGCTCATTAAGTACCGCCGCCGAAGAAGTAGTCGGATTTCAGCGAGCCCGAAAGAACAACTGGTACGATGAGGAGTGTCAGAAAGCTACAGAGAAAAAAGATGCAAAAAAGATCGGGCGTATGCGATCGGGCGCAACGCGCGCTATGTGGGACCGCTATAGGGATCTGAAGAGGGAAGCGAGACGTATTTGCCGCAACAAGAAGAGAGAGGCAGAAATACGTGAGTGCGAAGAGCTTGAAATGCTGGCCGACAGGAGGAATGCCCGAAAATTTTACCAGAGAGTTAGGCGACTTACGGAAGGTTTAAAGACCGGGGCGCACTCCTGTAAGAACAATAATGGCGACCTAGTAACTGATGTCCAGAGCGTACTTAAATTATGGAGGGAACACTTTTCCGCCCTACTAAATGGTAGCAGCACGGAAAGTTGTGGAGAAGAAGAACCCGAGCCTGCAGTCGATGATGACGGAGTCGACGTTCCACCGCCTGACTATGACGAGGTACGTATAGCAATAACGCGGCTGAAAAACAACAAAGCCGCTGGATCTGACAGCCTGCCAGCTGAGCTATTCAAGTACGGCGGCGAGGAATTGGTAAGGTGCATGCATCAACTCTTGTGCAGAATATGGTTAGATGAACGCATGCCCGACGACTGGAATTTAAGTGTGCTCTGCCCAATCCATTAGAAAGGTGACCCCGCCATTCGCGCCAACTACCGCGGGATCAGCCTTCTAAGCATAGGTTACAAGGTCTTATCGAGCGTATTGTGTGAAAGACTGAAGCCCATCGTCAATGAACTGACTGGGCCTTATCAGTGTGGCTTTAGGCCTGGCAAATCCACCATAGACCAGGTATTCACAATACGCCAAATCTTGGAAAAGACCCGCGAGAAAAGGATCGACACTCACCACCTATTTGTCGACTTTAAAGCCGCTTCTGACAATACTAAAAGGAGTTGCCTGTACGCCGCTATGTCTGAATTTGGCGTCCCCTAAAAACTCATACGGCTGTGTAAAATGATGTTGAGCAATACCACCAGCCCCGCCAGAATTGGGAAAGACCTCTCCGANTCCCCTCAAAACTCATACGGCTGTGTAAAATGACGTTGAGCAATACCACCAGCTCCGTCAGAATTGGAAAAGACCTCTCCGAGCCGTTCGCCACAAAACGGGGTTTCAGACAGGGCGACTACCTTTCATGTGACTTCTTTAATCTGAAGTTGGAGAAGATAATAAGAGCTGCAGAACTGAACCGCTCAGCAACAATTAACTACAAGAGTGTGCAATTGCTGGCTTATGCGGATGACATCGACATCATCGGTAACAAAAACCGCGAAGTCTGTTCTGCCTTTGCCAAGTTGGATAGGGAAGCTAAGCGAATGGGTCTGGTGGTAAACGAGGACAAGACGAAGTATCGGCTGTCATCAAATAAACAGTCAGCACATTCGCGCCTTGGCACCCACGTCA
>NW_016160273.1:0-1491 GCF_001687245.7 Rhagoletis zephyria
TCGCTTTCCATTTTGAAAATCTTCCAACTCGTACATGCAGTTTCCTTTTAAACTAATAACTCTTGCCTATACAAATTTAGGAGCAAGCTTCGCACAGAATTTCTTTGAGGCATCACTTTGGGTAAAATTTCGTCTGAAAACCGTGTCTCCTACGTTGAAGTTCTTGGAGGTACTTCGAAGATTGTACCGCTTTGCCGAATTTTCAAAAGCTAGTGCAATATTGTTCGTCACCGACTTTTGTATGAGGCTTAATTTATCACTTCTACTAAGAATATTGACATCAAGTGTTTCCAGTTTTCTTGACAACTCGTACTCCTCCGCGTGCGATACCATTTGTTGGCCGAAAAGCGCAAAATACGGTGAGCACCCAATAGACTGGTGATACGAGCTCCTTAGTGCTTCAGCAATATCGGCCAAATGTCTATCCCAGTATGTTTGATCGTCTTTTAGATAAGTCCGGCTATAATGGAACGGTTAACCCGTTCACTCGCATTCGCTTGTGGACTGTAAAGAGCGGTAAGAACATGTTTAACGCCCCGCNGCTTGTGGACTGTAAAGAGCGGTAAGAACTTGTTTAACGCCACGCTCGGTTAAGAGGCTATTGAATTGTTGCGATTTAAACTGCTTGCCATTGTCAGTTAGTACGATTTCGGGTGTTCCAAAAAGGCTGAATAAATCCTTTGAATAATCACAAATTGGGGTCGTATTAAAATTTCGAACTGCTTTTAGCAATGGATATTTTGTTAGGTGGTCCAGAACGATTAGTATACCAATGTTTCCCTTCTTAGACCTTGGATAAGGCCCTATAAGGTCAACATAAAGTTTCTGAAAAGGACGCTGAACAGTGTATTGTGTTGACATNCCGCCTCATCGGATGTTGTCATTGTCCATGCTTCTGCGCCATATACCAGCACGGGCATGATGAGTGACTTATAGAGCGTGGTTTTCGTACGTCGAGACAGGACTTTACTCCGTCTACTCAGTCCAAAGTAGCACTTATTGGCAATAGTGATTCTACGTTGGATTTCAATGCTGACATTATTATCGGTGTTAATTCTGGTTCCCAAGTAAACGAAATTCTCTGCTTTCTCGAAATTGTAACTGTCAACAGTGACGTGGGTGCCAAGGCGCGAATGTGGTGACTGTTTGTTTGATGACAGGAGATACTTCGTCTTGTCCTCGTCCAACTTGGAAAAGGCAGAACAGACTTCGCGGTTTTTGTTACCGATGATGTCGATGTCATCGGCATAAGCCAGCAATTGCACGCTCTTGTAGTAAATTGTTCCTGAGCGGTTCAGTTCTGCAGCTCTTATTATCTTCTCCAACATCAGATTAAAGAAGTCACATGAAAGGGAGTCGCCCTGTCTGAAACCCCGTTTTGTGGCGAACGGCTCGGAGAGGTCTTTTCCAATTCTGACGGAGCTGGTGGTATTGCTCAACGTCATTTTACACAGCCGTATGAGTTTTGAGGGGATGCCAAATTCAGACATA
>NW_016160273.1:5405-24915 GCF_001687245.7 Rhagoletis zephyria
TTGGTTACCGCATCTCGCACATGGGTTGCTCACGTTGCCCAGAGTGCGCGAACGAGGACGCAAGAGTCGGGATTGAGTATAGCCATGCAACTGTAACTGCATACCCAGCGCAATGACTATACCCCATTGCACTCCGGCAGACATATTAGGCCAGTAAAAATTAAGCCATAAACGCTGCAAGGTTTTAGCTATACCTTCATGACACTTATTTGGTGGACAATGGGCATTTTCAATGACCGGACGAACTAAAGTTTTTGGAATCCAAAGTTTCCAGTTAAAAGCTTCGCAATCGGGATCACCATTGGGGTGTTCATTGCGTTTGTAAATATGGTTATCCATTATTTGTAGGCCGGGAAGATGGCTTTCATTATTTCGGACGTGACTAATTAATTTCTCGTACTTTTCTGACAAAAACTCGGACGACTTCAGATCAACGAGCGGACGGACTTCAAGATCAGCGATTTCGTCGAAGTTTTGGCGTGACAGGCTATCCGGGACAACATTCAATGACCCTTTTCGGTGTTCTATCTTGAACCTATAGCCTTGTAATTTGAGGGACCATCGAGCTAGCCTGCTTGATAAATCCGGCTGGCGCATGAGCCATTGTAAGCTGGCGTGGTCTGTAATGATAGTAAAGTCCTGCCCCTCTACATATGCCCTAAATTTCTTAAGACTAAGGATGGCTGCAAGGCATTCAAGCTCAGTCCCACTATAATTGGTCTGGGCCTTGTTCAGTTCCTGTGAAAAGTAGGCGATCGGGACTTCAATACCATCATCATTCTTTTGGGCTAACAAAGCACCAACACCGAGCTTCCTGCCATCACATTGGATTATAAACGTCCTTTCGTAGTTTGAGCTAGCCAAGACAGGTGCGGTGCACAACTTCTGCTTTAGTGTGCCCACCAGCGATTTCTGTGCTTCATCGTTCCAAGCAAAATTCTTTTTTTTTTTCAATAAATTTGTTAAAGGTGCCGTTATTGCAGCAAAATTGTCGACGAAACGGCGGTACCAACCAGCCATACCGAGGAATCGGCTTAGCTGCTTTACAGTCGTAGGGACGGGGTAATTCGTGACAGCAGAAATCTTTTCTGGGTCGGTACGAAGTGTACCATTACCAACAATGTGTCCGAGGTATTTAACCTCTCGGATGCAAAACTTGCTTTTATCAACATTAATAGTTAAGCCATCTCTTCTTAAGTGGTGAGCAACGTTTGCAAGAACGTACATGTGATTGTCGAACGTGTCCGACACTATCAGAAGATCATCTAAATAAACGAAAACTTGGTTTTTCAATTGCGGTGGGATTACGCGATCCATCAATCGGCAAAGTGCTTGTAGGGCGTTGCATAAGCCGAAAGGCATTACGCAATATGGATAAAGCGGACGATTAGGGACCGTAAAACAGGTGTAATCTCTGGAGTTTTCTGCTAAGGGTATTTGCCAAAAGGCACGACGGAAGTCGAGGGAGCTAATAAATTCGGCCTTTGGTATTCTGCTCAAAATACCGTCAATATGAGGAAGGGGGTAAGCGTCCTTTACGGTAACACTATTTATTTTTCTGGAGTCAAGACACAGACGGACTTAAATTGGCTTTTTAACTAAAACAACCGGACTGGACCATGGACTATTTGGAGCCTCCTCGATTACACCTAACTTAATCATTTCATTTATTTCTGCGTGAACTAATTTTTCCATGGCAGGAGAAATTGGAAAGTACCTCTGTTTGATCGGACGAACGTTTGATTCAAGCTCTATTACATACTCCATTAAGGAGGTTTTTCCAAGGCCTTCCTTTTCGAAGCTAGGAAACCTATTCTTTATTAAATCTAACTGGTGCTGTTGCTCACCACTCAAGAGGATACTATTTTCATCCGGTGTAGAATCGAACGAAATTTCTGAAATAACATGTGGTGCGATTTTGAATTTAACCCAAAAATCTACTCCCAGTATAACTTTTTGGGACATACTTGGAATCACAAAAAATGTTATTATCGCGTTCTTGCCTTCAAATTTCACACTTAAGTCGATTGAGCCATACACGATTTGATTCTTACCATCCGCCGTACAAACCGAAGCGGAATGTTTACGTAGTTGTTTCTGCTTACACACATAATCGGCTAACGAGGAACCTAAGCAAGAGACTTGTGCTCCGCTGTCTAGCAAACCCAATTGATCGGAATCTAATATCGTAATTTTAGCGTATGGTCTTAAATCAAAGCTCTTATGTTCAATAGAACCGATAACACTACTTAAGATCTTGCGGTTTGTTTTAACGTTTTGCCAAAACCGTTTACAACGTTCGGACGAGCGGCTAGAAGAAGGGGGTTTACTCACAAGGGAAATTTTCAACGGGATTGTCAGGGTGTATAAGTGGCGTTACGCAATCGCTTTTTGGGGGTGCGTCAGGGCGTATGATGAACTTGCAATCGCTTATGGTTTCAGATCGTCGCGAGGATTATTCCGGGGAACTTCGCTCGCTTTCAAGTTTTCCGGATTGCAGCGGCTGCATTTGGGTCGATAGACCTCCGGAGCTCCACAACCGTAACAGAACACCGTTCTGATTTCGAAGCAATCGAAGTATCTATGCCCCTCTCGTCGGCAATTCCAGCATATTTGTTTTGCTTCAGCTGACAGCTTGGAGATTTCATCGACTTCAGGCTCAATTCCTATACTTTCTGCTAGATCGTTTTCATCTTGTACCTCGTTGACGTAACGACGTGATTGCGGTCGCGGGTTTACATTTGGCAATGCGTTGGTTGACCTGTTTATCTCGTTAACAAGGCTCTCGCTCTTGAGACAAAGCCTACGCAATTCCGCTAAAGAATTTATTTGTACGTAAAGTAACTGTTGTCGTATACGGGGTCGTAAGTTATGTTGCAAAATTTCCATTAATTCCAATTCTGGAAACAGTGACTGCAAGGGTTCAGCTAGTTTAAGGACAGCGTTACGGAAGTCGTCGAAACTTTCATTTTGTCCCTGTTTTCTGCTGCGAACCATCTCTTTGATTTCAAAATCAGTCTTGTGCTGCTGAAAGTTGGTACGCAGCGCTTCACAAAGCGACGGCCACATAACACGTTCTACGGTACGGCGGTATCGCTAATACCAGTCCTTTGCTTCATTCAAGAACAAACTTTGAATGTGTTCGCACAGCAGATTTAAATTACCACCCAACGTGTCTATTACTTGGCATTCAAGCCGATAAAAAAAAACTGTCAACTGACAGCTTCGGTGAACCGTCAAATTTTATGTCCCAATTAGATATCAACTGAGCTATCCGGCCAGAGTTTGGGACACTCGATATGTCACTAAAACGTAACTCGTCAATCTGGTTGTGGAAGTTTTGGTTCGAGTTATGTGGTAGGTTTGTAATATCTCTAGGCCAGAATGGCGTCGAGTTGTTCCGCGGCATATTAAGTTGGGGAACACTTACTTTGGGGTTACGATTTGCTGTTGGTTGAGCGGGTTGAGTGTTTAAGTTTAACCGAGTCATTAAATTGGACATAACATCTTCGAGCTTTTGTTCGATTAATTGCGAAACACGGTCTTCTAAATTATTAAAATTTGCAGCTTGCCTAGCGAACATTACCGCGGATACGATATTACGAATCCGATTATCCTCGTCATTGACATCAACGCTAACTTCCGGTGCATTGGCAACAGGCAAACTTGCAGCATCTTCGGTTTGCTGTTGATAAGCTTGTAGATTTGTGGCAAAGTCGGGGTTCCTATTATTCGATTTTTCCTCGGAGTGTTGCGCCACACGAGCTCTAGTCTGTGCACCTGCGTTTTGACCGAACTCTCGGCTGTGACATTTCGCGCGGCATTGCGGACAATTGGAATTACGCTTTAGCCAGTTCAGCAGACAGGCCCTATGGAACTGGTGTGAGCAAGCCGTCAACAAATTATCATCATGTTCAGAGAACCGTTCGCGACAAATTGTACACAAATTTGCCTGCGGTGGTATGCACTCCCCACTATGATTCAACGGCATGGTCACAGGCCCAGATATCGAATAATGGCCAAAAAAAAATAAATATGAGGGAAAAGGAAAAAAAATATATAAAAACACCAAGCAGAAAGTAGAGTTGTCAAACTATCGATGGCACTATCGATAGTTTCAATTTTTTTAGACTATCAATACTCATTGATATTTTTTTCTTATACTATCAAAAATATCGATAGTTTAGTAGGACTATCGAACTACTGTTGGTAATACCTGAATTTTTTAATTTGAATTAAAAATTTTGTTTTTTAGTGTGATGCCGACGTCATATTCAAATATGCACGCATTTAGGCCAACATACATACATGTGTTAATCGTAAATCCTGTTTTATTTGTATAACTTGTGTTTGTTTTTGAACTTTCTAAAAAGAGAAGTATTTTGGCTAAGCAGTTACTTAAGTTTGAATGATTATAACTTTTATAAGATAATATTTATTTCACTATGATCATGTAAAAACAAAACAACATAACTGATTTAGCGCTATCGATAGTGCTATCGATAGTTTTGTTTTTTTTTTCGAGACTATCGTGAATATTGATAGTTTTTCTGAAAACTATCAAAACTATCGATGGTGTGACTATCGATAGTTTGACACCTCTAACAGAAAGAGAACCAACCTGCCGATAATAAAACCAAAATCTAGCCGAGTGATAAAGAATGGAGGGGTTAAGTATTTTTGTAGTTATAAAACAAAAATTCGTTTGTAATTTCTTACTAAGGGATCCTCCAACTCAAAAGTAGAAAAAAACAAAAAAAAAATATTTTCTGGTGTGTTTATTAAAAAGTCAGCTAGAATGTGTTTCTGACTATTCTTTATTTTTTTTTATTTTTTAAGGGTATTACTAGTTTAATTCATTAATATACTGAATTCAATATTTCACAAGATTGTGAAAAGAACAAATCATTTCGAAAAACCCTGTATTTAATAAATTAGCATTGGTGTACAAAAGCGTCAAAAAATACTTTAAGCCTTGTTAATACAAACGCAAAAAAAAATAAAAATGTTCCAAGTGGTATTTATAGAAATTTCACAAAACTAAACTTTTATATTTACCAATAGTAACTAAACCGATGTATTTTAATTGCACCAGGAACCTGAATCAAACAAAATTTAATCGGTTCAAAATCGTCAAAAATCAAAAGAAAAATATATCAAGCAAATAAAAATAACAAAAGATAGATAAGGTCTGTTTCTTCGGTCGTGAGGTGGTCAAAGTCGGTGATGGGTAATTCTAGACTAAAGTAAGCCGGCACTAATTATCTTAGAGCATTGATGACGAAGAAAATAAAACTAAAAAAAACAAAACCTGATATCGGTTACTGCGAAATCAGGGTTCGTATTTGCACACACATGCTCTGCTCACACACACGCCAGAAACACATTCAACTTGCACTCACTGCTCATACACATGTGTGTGCATAAGTGGAAAACAAACTCTACTCACAGAAAAGTGTGTGCTGTTTGTTATTAAGCACATGCACATGTGTGTGAGCCGATTTTTGTACAAATTTCAGCCCATGCACATGCACATAATATATTCTTAAAAGAATTTGTTTATTAAACGTTATTTTTTGAAAGACAATTCAATAAAAAGTGAGATGTTGTTTGTTTTTTATATGACAGAAAACATATTAAAAAATTATTTTAAGATTTGAGTTAGAATTCGAAGTGTATACGTTTCTCTACGCATAGCACACACATGTGCGTGTGCTTTACATTAATAAAAAGAAAGTACACACATGTGCCCGTGCTTTTTACCAAACGGCACACACATGTGATGTGAGCAAATTTTTAATTTTTTATATGCACAGCACACGTGTGTGAGCTTAAAATGTTAGGATGTGCTGCACATGTGTGTGCAAATACGAACCCTGTGCGAAATCTTCACAATAAAATTCCGAAAAATTTAAGAAAATTTAAAAAAAAAAACAAGAAAATTAAAAAAAAAATTGATGAAAAAGATCTCAAAGGGGAATTGAGAAAGTACAAAAATCAAAACTCGTTAAATATAAAAATTGAAAGAAAAAGCAGTTGGTAAGCTAGCAAGCATTTAGCCATACTACAGCTAAATTCCTAACAACCTAACAAAATCCACAGCCATAAAAGCTTTGAAATCTAAAGTGAAAGTACTAGTTGGATAACCATTTAAATGCATAATCCATTGCGGACAAATTCCTAAGCATACAACCTGAAGAAACTTCGATTCCAGCAAAATTTTTTGTACTAATCGTAATCAAACAAACTAAATGCGTACTTAACATAATTAAAACCTGGTCGAAACTGTAAGCTAGGGCTTGTGGAAGCGTCCTACCACTGCGGCGTGTGCATTGGCTTGTTCCCGGAGCTTCAGTCTGTGGGGGGGGGGTCATTACACAATAGTAGGACCAAGTCCCCTTCTCCCTACACTAAAGACCTAACAAGAAATATTATATCTTGCACACTGATAAGAACGTACAAACTAACAATAAGCTACACAGTATCTACTCTCCTAACGTCTATTACCACATCACCTAGCAGTGCCATAAACTCTCTTGGGCCGCTCTGTACCCGCCCTACCTTGGCCTCTACGATGGTCAAAAGGCCCCATTGGACCACCTACACTTCCTTCGAAATCAGACCAACAATTAAAATTTAATTAATCAACATTAAACCAAAGTCAGGTAGGTATGCACAAATATACTTACATACTTGTATATGGATTGACAAATCCAAAAAAAGAAAATAAGAATATATAAAGCAAACAGTAGGGTGGAAGAAAATTATGACCAAAGCACTTACATTGTGTGTCGATACTGCAGTCCCACGAAGCGTAGAGGCCTCCTCGCTATAAAGTGATCCGGTATCGTAGTGCTGTAATTCCTTTTTAGTACAATCCCTGCCAATTTTACTTTAATATTGAATATTTTTAACAAAATATCCGCATCTCAAGACTAAAATTAACAATATGGCAAAGAAAAAAACTTACTTTTAAATTTCGGTAATATAAGTTTTACTTCTACTGTACAGGTTGAGCCAGAGAGCGCACGAACAAAGGAGAAAAAAGAAGGAAAAAAACAAAGAATGAATTTGCGCGTAAACCAGGGAAGGAAGGTTCATAACAAAAATGAACCAAAAATTAAACAAATTATATTCTTTCAAACCTTATTAAACTATATTTATGTAAACACTAAAAGTTAATTCAGAACTTCTCTAAAATGTTTCTAGATAAGGAAATGTTAACAGAAAGAAGAATGTTTGTTGGGGAAGGTATGGAAATTTTCTACAGTGCCAAGTGGTTTCCTCACATGGTGCCGAAGAAGAAGGAGAAGTACATAAAATCTAATAATGCATTTGTACATACATAGGTATGTAGGTATATAGTAAGTGACGAAAAGGTAAGTATTAAGTTTGCATATCAAGTTCTATTTACATACTTGTATAGATCCTATATATGTAATTAGGTAGTTCAATTCCTTTTTTTAATCCTATTGTTATGATTGATTTTAACTATGTAAAAATTTATTTTCAGATTACTTAAGGGATAAGGTTGATCTCAAGGTTACAGAGAGTGCAATTATTTGGGATCAGAGTTAGCTACTCACTAGCTGATAGTGACGAAGTTTGATTATAATATAAGCGGTTATGATTATAGTTTTTATAAAAAAAAGAAGTATGCACGAGATTAAATTTTCTACCTATATATATATATATCTCGTATTTATATAAAAGTAATGGTCGCTTTAAGTTTGATTTGTAAGTTTTATAACCAATTTTCTGGAGGTTTTGATGGATGAGTGGATCATCTATTTCTGTTCTGGCCAAACAGGTGTATGCGTAATTTGTTGTGCCGTTGCATGTGGAACGCACAGAATCGCTTAACAGTCGAACCAAGGGTTCGCTTGATGTGTGAGGTTTTTATAAAGAACGATCTTCTTTTTTTTCAGGACAAATTTTAGCGTTGTAGCGTTTAGTAAAGATACTTACGGAAATTTTATGACTAGGTATGATTACTTGGGCACCTAATGACATTATAATTTCAGTTATATAAATAATTAAGAAAACCACACTCTTACCGCTGATTATCGGAACGAAATATGTATCCGGAGTCACACGAAACACCCGAAAATATAACTTTATAAAAAAAACTTGTTTATTACTACATACACATGTATAGTAGCAGTACAAGCACAAAGGTATGACTTAAAAAAAAATTATGTACTTTTACTCAGGAAGAATCCTCGGTTATAATGTGCTCCGTTTGGTCGTTCGTACAGGAAAGAAAGAAAAACTTTCGCAGAAGTTAGTTAAAGTGGCTGAGACAATGAAATTTATCGATAAATCGTTATCGTAAATCAGATGTTGCATGGAAATGTTCTGATTTCGCTAGCAGAGGGTGTAATGAATAATTATTTTATGGAGTACCAAAATAAATTCATTAGACCGGAAGTGAAATATTAGTAGGATGCAAGGAGAAATAGTGTCCTTAAACAAAAAAAATAAGGGAGGATGTGAGTGTAGCTATTCAGCCAAGTACCTCGGTACAGGGGTATAGTCAACGTGAAGGAATCGACTTTAATCTCACGTTCTCACCAGTCGTTAGATGCACGTCTATTCGTTTCTTTATGGCAATGGCTGTTAAATTTGGATGGAAAATCGAGAAAATGGACGTAGTGACAGCGTTTTTGCACGGTGATATCAGCGATACTATTTACATGCGCCAACCAGAGGTATTTGATGTCGGTAGTGGTCGCGTTTGAATGCATATTAAATCGCTTTACGGACTAAAGCAAGCAAGCCGACAATGGAACATGAAGCTTAATTGTGTTTTGGAAGCGGCTGACTTTGTACGATGTAAAAAGGACTCATGTGAGTATGTGCGTCGAAATGAAAAGTCGCTCGTTGTGATTGCCGTCTATGTAGACGATTTGCTACTTTTCTATAACAACGACGAGTGGAAAGATGAACTTTAATGTACTTTGTAGCAGAACTTCCACATGAAGGACCTGGGAGCAGCCACTAACGTTTTGGGAATTCGCATCAACTACAATCGTGAAGCTGGAACACTTAGCTTAGATCAACAGAGCTACATTGAAGATATTTTGCGAAAATTCAACATCTTCCATTGTGATCCCGTGAAATTCCAAGCGATCCGAATCAAAAACATAAGAAGGATATGGCAGAAACCAAAATCGTTTCGAATGTGCCATATCAGGAAGCAGTGGGATGTGTATTGTATTTGGCGCAATGCACGCGGCCAGATATCTCGTTTAGTGTTGCAAGCGTAAGTCAATTTAACCAACAGCATGGGCAGGCTCATTGGACAGCTGTAAAGCGCATTCTGCGCTACCTTAAGGGAACATTGCACTACAAATTGACATATGCTCTAGATACGAAATTCGATGAATTATGTGGCTACACCGATGCAGACTGGGCATCGAGTTTTGTCGATATCAAATCATGCACTGGGTATGCATTTCTATGGCAAGGTGCAGCAATATCATGGGCTACAAAGAAGCAACCGACTGTTGCATTGAGTACAGCGGAATCTGAGTACATGAGTTTATCAGCAGCCACTCAGGAAGCACTTTGGCTAAGCCAATTGAAGAAGGAAATACTTGGTGGAGATTGGTCACCGCTTGAAATTTTCTGCGACAATAAAGCAGCCGTTGATTTAACTGAAACTGGAACTTTTAGTCTAAGAACAAACACATTTCTATAAGGCATAATTTTATAAGAGATTGTGTTTAAAGCATAATATTAAGGTTACAAAAATTTCAACTGATTTAATAGTTGCTGAAAATCTCACCAATACTGTAGCAATACAAAAGCATTCATTTTGTTTAAAAGAAATGGGATTGAACATATTTTTTTGATTTTATATTACAGAATACGACTGTGTTAAGATAAATAATGTAAATTCATTAATGTGAATATCAATTAAGTTGAAATATCGTAATAGAATTATCACATTGACATTATTACTCATTTTGTTTTACACCATCTTCAGATCAGAACATAACTGTCAAATGTATTATGACATTTTCCTCCTTGAATAAATAGCCAAACAGGCAAGACGTATTTTATACCAAATAAAAATTATTTGTCTTTTCATTTGCGAATAACTTTAGTACCACACATCAATGCTGACTCCTTATGTAAGTGCCTCGCGAGGTTCGTGTCAACATCATACGCCGACGGGGGCGTCGACGGAAGACTCGGAAGTAGGCTGCCTCATCGCGGCGATCTCAGCATCCTAAGGGGAGACTGAAGCAATCATATATTTCCTAAATTCTAAACTACTCTAATTTTTCATTTAATATTTCATTGTTCGTTTGGTGGTAAATGTAAACAACACAAAATGTATTGTAATAGATTTCATAAACAATTGCGACCCTGCGGGGTTTTGTGTAATAGTGTAACAAACTCCATTTTGTGCAGCGCTGGCAAACACACTACGGCAACCCATGTTGGTTTTCGTTTGTTTGCGTTTGAGTTTGCCGACGATAGACAATTCAATTGGCTTTATACTGTTTTCAGACAGAAAATTAATTGAGTCAATTAAGTTTTTAATTAAGTATTAGATTTTTGTGTTTCACACACAATCAGCTGCTCGATTAACGAGTGGCTGTCAGCTGTCTTAAAAGAATTTTTGTTTATTTAAAATAAATTGGTAAAATGGAAAACAATAAGTGTTTAAGCGCACTTTTTCTTGCGTATACTGCAAATATACAAGTTTTGCAGTCAGTGCTGGCAAGCTACGCAAGTTCAATGGCCTTATATAAAAAAAGAAAAGAAAAAAACTTCATAATTTTGCAACATTTGCGAAGACAGCAGCTATTGCTTTACGGGTTACTGCAGAGGAACGCTACTCAGAGATCCCTCTGGAAATTGGTAAATCAGATTATAAGTAATCAGTTCTTGTCCTTTTATAAATGATACTTCCTCTATTACAGAATCGGCAGTCTTCTTTCTGGGAAGTTAATTGCAATTGCAACGATGACCATTTCTTTAAGACGCACTTCCGCATGAACCGCACTAGTTTTGAAACACTCTGTGGCTTCCTCAAAAACCTGCACAAAGCCGACACAAACTGGCGCAACGCGATTCCATTGCAAAAACGCGTTGCGCTAGCTCTATTTACGCTGGGATCGTCTGGAGAGTACAGAGTGGTTTCCGAACTATTTGGTGTTGGAATATCGACCGTGTGCACAATCTTGTGGGAGTTTTGCGAGGAAGTCTGGCAAGCTTTGTCAGCGCAATACATAAAGAAATTACCACCGACTCCACAAACTTTAAAAGACTGTGTTGATGGTTTTGACCGTCTCGGCTTTCCCCAATGCCTTGGAGCAATTGGTAAGAAAGTTAAAAATGCAACTAATTTATATAAAAACAAAGATATACGTGCATACATATATATTCAGATGGGTGCCACATCGAAGTTAGGCCGAATCCAGCCGATGCAACCGACTACCACAACTATAAAGGATGGTATTCCATTGTTCTACTAGCTGTAGTGGATTACAGGTTATTTAACTTTCATCCTGTTGTTTTTTTCTAAAAAGCATGTATTAATTATTTCTATATATGTTCAGATATCGGTTTTTATATGTGAACATTGGTGCTCCTGGACGATGCAATGACTCGCAGATATATAATGCATCGTTAATGAAGCGAGTAATGGAGGAGAACGAATTACTGAAGGTCAGTAAGAAAGAAATAGGTGGAGTACAAATGCCTATATGCATTATTGGAGATTCTGCGTTTCGGTTTTCCACCTCCTTAATGAAGCCATACGCGTTTTCAATGGCCTTAACTGAAACACAAAAACTCTATAATTATAAGCTTTCAAAGTGCAGAAGAGTAGTTGAGAATGCATTTGGCCACTTGAAAGGACGATTCCGTCGTGTTGGAAAAGGTTTAGACAACCGAATTGGGAAGGCACCCATCATTATTAGAGCCTGCTGCGTCTTGCACAATTATTTAAATGAAATGAACGACACTATAAATGACATGTGGTTGGAGAGATTGCAAGAAGTGAACAGAAATCTCGAAAATCCTGAATATGTCACGATAGTTGGAGACAATCAACCCTCAGCTGAAGAAATAAGGCAAGGATTATGCAATTATTTTAGTGAGTACAATTTTTATTTGTTAATTTAATTCATTTACATTTTTTTTTTCGAGCTAAATTTCTTTTGTTATTTATCTATAAAAATACCGTCCACTGTATATACTTTTTGTGAGTCATATGAAAAAAAAGTGATTTCTCCGTTTTTCGAAGTTAGCCTCCGAAATCGAGATATGGGCCTTCGAAGTTTGAAATAGGACCTTTGGTAAAAAATTATATTAAATTATTGCATGTATGTAAATAACTAAAAACCTAAAAATATAGGCGTAGTCCTCCTTTTATTTAAATGTTAAATCAATTTTTTTGTGCAGACCTATATTACCTATATAAGGGGTCAAAGTACAGGTCTTCGAAAAATTAATTTCCTTATATTGCAAACAATTTATATTGTTGTAAAGGCGATTAAATCCCCTTTCTTCTGATATGCATATTTGTATACTTCATACTAAAAAATTTGAGAAAAGTCACATTTAAAGGAAATAAGAACTTTTTTTATAAAAAAGTATTTTGAACAAAAAAATTACTAACCGATTTTTAGAAATATGCATATCGGAAGAAAGGGGATTTAATCACCTTTACAACGACGCCAATTTTTAAAAAATGGGTTAGTCATATTTTTGTTTAAAATATTTTTTTTTATAAAAAAAGGTATTTTTTCATTTAAATGTGTTTTTTCTAAAAATTTTATATACGAAGTATACAAATATGCATATCGAAAGAAAGCGGATTTAATAACTTTTACAACGATGTGAATCCTTTTAAAATCGGTTCAAAATTGTCTGAAATATTAAGTTTTTCATTTTTCGAACATCTGACTTTGACCCGTTATAGCACCTGTAATATGAGTTTTCGCAAAAAAATTTATATACCATATAAAGGCGGACCACGTCTGTATTTTTACTTTTTGTTGGTTTTTACATGCAATAATTAAAAATAATTTTTTGCCAAAGGTCCAATTTCGAACTTCGAAGGCCCATATCTCGATTTCGAAGGCTAACTTCGAAAAACGGAAAACTAACTTTTTTTTACTTATGGCTCAATCTCTTTAAAAAAGTTGGTTTGGTCCAATACCCAGCCGAGTGCTGTACAGTGTTATTAATTTCTATTTAAAAATGATAAAATGCCAACTTTTAATTCTTTTTTATCATTCGCTATCTCCCTCAGTGTGTCAGCTTTGTCTTTCTCTATCTTCATCCACTCTTTTTCATTTTCCTCACTCCTCTGTATATGTTGGCTTATCTCCGCTGACAACCCATCAAATTTATCTAATACTTTCTTTTGTAAAGTGCCGATTACTTTCCTTCTTTTAGGCTCAACCGCAGAAGCTGAGCTGCTAGGCATTGGTGACGACGGCGATGATAGCGGCGGTGACGGTGTGGGGAGCGGTGTGGTTGGCAGAGGAGTGAGAGGTGATGACAGCGGCGGTGACGGTGTAGGCAGCGGTGTGGTTGGCACAGCAGGAAGAGGTGATGCCAGTGGTGAGGAAACTGTTGGGCTGAGTGATGACGGCAATATTGGGGTCAGTGGTGATGGCTGGGATGCTATATCGGATTCTGTTTAAAAGAAAAAAAAACAAATAAGAATGAAATAAAAAAAATCAGCATTAAATAAATACATATGTTCATATGTGCTTGTATCGAAGTTAAAAAGATAGGGTACGGTCAGCGTTGGCACTTTGCTACGATCGTAGTAAATTTGCTACGATTTTTCAAAAATTTAAAAACTTGCTACCCCACTACGCTTTATTCTATTTTACTACGCTTTTTATAATTCATTCAACTTACGGGCAGCAACCATTTGTAAATCACTATAACTTCAAATATGTGGCAAACAGGCCATAGCTTCAAGTTCTCAATGTATACTTTTACTACAAATTGTGGAGGAAGCGTCTGACCAAAAACATATGCAACATAAATATGCAAAACCGGTCAAATTTTCGCATAACAGGCAGAAAGATTCAATGTGTGAGAGGGATACGAAGATGGATAGCGAAGATGGATACGAAGATAGAAAGCGGCTCAACAGAGGCAGAATGTTAAGTTCGCTTTATTGCAATATTCTGTAGAAATCAAATTATCGATATTCTCAAATAAAGTAAAGTGCTGGGGTAAATGGCAAAAAGTGTTTAGTTCTATAAGCTCGTATTTAGAAAACGCCACTGTAAAAGAAACAAATATAATACAAAACTTAAAAAAGAGTACAAATGTTATTGAAATTTAAATGTTATGTTTTTGTTTTAAAACATTAAATATGCATATGAATTTAAAATAATAACCAAGTTTTATCTTTTACTACGATTTTCTATTTTTTACTACGATTTTTCTGGTATTTTACTACGCAATCGGATCCATGAGGTGCCAACCCTGGGTACGGTTTAGTTATTTGTATCTACTTAAGTTTTAGTGGAACATTTGTTTTGAAGCACCACCGTATGTCTGTGCTCGTGCAAAATCGAAGTGTACCTTCGCACTTAAACCTGCAACTAAACGAGCTGATAGTTCTAGCATGTACACAGACGCGTCACTCTGCTACAAAACAAATATCTCCACTAAACACATTACGGCTTTTAGTAAGGCACATTCCAAAAACGCATACATACCGCTGATGTTTTCAAGCGTCAGCTCGCAAAACATATTGGCCTTAAATCCACCGATTATCTGGTGCACCCTTGCGTATAAAGGCCACGTTGAGGGTGATCCACCAGAAGGTCCCATAGCCAATTTCTCTTTTCTATTAACGAATTAAATTTTTAGTGGTTTTGAATATTATTCCTTTATTTCTTCGTACCTGTAGCGTTGCGTGAAGTTCGCCAACTTCACCTGCACATCCCGGGCGCTGTAGTTGTGGCCCAACTTTGCCAGCTCGTTCGCCATCTCCGCGTAGATGTGGCCATTCTTCCGTGCACCGCGGAGATCAGCAACGCGCTCTTCCCACAAATCAAGAATGGCCACTTCGCCATCCTCAGCCCAAGCCAGTCTCCTCTTTCTTGGTTTTGGAGCTAATCGAACTGAAATACATACATATGTGTTTTTAATAAACATTACACATAACCATTTGTGTTTATTTACTCACCATTCAGATTGTTCTGCATCCTGCAGTTGAAATACAATTTTTTTGGTTTTTGATGTTTGCTGCTTCCAAAAAGAAAATAATAAAATTATGTCAAACAGCTGATTGTCATTTAACACTGAACACACCAAAACTAAGAAAACGAACTTACCTAACAGAGTTGCATTGAAGTTTTTACTAGAATAAACATTCAATTAATTACCAATCGAGCAATTAATAATTGAAATTTTGTATGGCAAATCGATCTTAATTAGTGCATTAATTGAGAAAGCTTGGATAATTGCTCGATTAACTGCCTGTCTGAAAATAGTATTAAGCTTGCGAAGGCATAAGACGTGTGCGCACAATAATACTTTGCACAGTATATACAGTAATACATTTTTTTGAGTACTCCTCGGGAGTAAAATCTGATCAGGGTTGTTAATGAGAAGGAGCATGAATTTTGTTGATTCAGAAAATTACTGTGGTATGAAAGGGAGCAACAACCGTACTATGGCAGAGTGGCACAAGTCATGACTGTGTAATAGTGCCCGAAACTAATTGCAAAAGTGGAAAACATTGCAAATTATTGTCTATTATTATAGATACTAGTACAGATTATCATAGTTCAGTGTATAATTTGTTATATTACACCGTACATGATAATGAACTGTTGGGTGTACTAAATGGACTGTCTGGGCGGATGCGCTGGCAGGCGTTGGGGTCTGTATAGCTATACAAACCTTGTTTTTTTTCTTGAGCTAAAGACTTAAATGTATTCGGAAATTTAGAATTTGGCTTGATAAATTCACAAAATTTACGTTTTTCATAAAAATATAATCTTATAATGGACTTTTTTTTATTTTAAACTTACATTTAAGAAAACTCCATTCAATGCTATAATTACGATTTGAGTTTTCCAGTTTATAAAACACAAGCGTTAATTATGTACTTAACTATTGATATTATTTTTCATTATGCATGGATATCAGCATACATTAAAGATGAATATTATACTTAACCTACATTTTGTTCATAAATAACACGTAATTATGTACATTTTATCCTCGAAATGAACTATTTCTAATCATGAGGCGAAATTCGCCACAGTGTGTTGCGTGCGCGCGAAACGAAAGCGCTGCACACAACCCAAAAGTACTCCTCGGGGACCAAATGGTGAAAAACTGCGAAAAGGTTTATTACTGTATATACTGTGATACTTTGGGCAACACGCCGAGCATAAGCAAAGGCTAAAAAGTTCATAAAGTATATGTGTACTGCGTTTTGTTTGTATATTCGAGAAGACAACAAATACTCTATGTACAAAAAGTGTGCCTGACCGATAGAGTTGCTAGTAGGGATGTGCCGGGTATGCGGTAGATATCCGGAATCCGGCCTATCCGGCCGTTGTTTGGTTATCTGGTTATCCGGCCGGATACTGGCTAATATCCGGCCGGATTCCGGATATCGAATATAGAAGATTCAATTTAGAAATTTAACTTAGATTTTGTGTTTTTGTAATCCAATTTAATAGTATCTAATTAGTAATCAAAGTTAACAATTTGTATATTTTTCATTATGAAAAGCATTTCCGCAT
Organism: Rhagoletis zephyria; assembly: GCF_001687245.7. NCBI lineage: Eukaryota > Metazoa > Arthropoda > Insecta > Diptera > Tephritidae > Rhagoletis > Rhagoletis zephyria. Next base: position 22,163 of record NW_016160273.1, read on the forward strand.
TATCGGGCAACAACCTATTTCTATTTTCAACATAAATGTTACCCGATGCACTAAATACTCTTTCCAAGTTCACTGAGGAAGGTGGCGCGCAGAGATACTTCATTGCCAGTGTAAACAAATTTGGAAATGCTTTGCGGCTATACTTCCACCAAGTTAAGGGATCTTCATGTCTGGATATAAGAGGTAGCTGCAAATATTTCTCTATTTCTAGTTCATAAATCGCAGCCTTTTTCTTGTACGTTCGCTGCCTTGTCTACCAATCGTTTGGCTATGCATATTACTAGAAACACTAGAATCAGCATCAGAGTCATTGGCGATTTCCTCAAAGCATTGCCAAATATCCTCGTGAGCTCGATCTTCGATGGAAGCTTTCACTATAGTAGTTATATGATTCAACTGGTTTCTCCATGCTAACTGATTTATAATTTCGAACTAGTTTATCAACAACCCAGTTTTTAGCTTTATTGGCGTCAGAAAAAAAAACGAGTTTTGAAACGTGGGTCACAAAATGTTGCAATAGTGAAGCATTGTCGTTGTTGAATGTTTAGTCCTATAATCAAGTAAATTTTTTTATTAATAGTTCTATAAATACTTTTGATAAGTGAATCGCAATTTCATACCTTTTGTTGATAAGAATCTGTCTTGCAATGATTTTTTCAATTCAGTTTTAAATTTTTGAAGACCACTGTCATTGCATCTCTTTAGCAAAAAAGAATTCAGTGTAGCTACTGCAGGAATTACATAAGCAATTGACTCTTTGTCCAAATTGGCTTGCTTTGTCATTTCTTCAAATGGCTTTAAAACATGTATTATATTTTCGACCACATTGTTGTTGTATTTGCGTGCAAAGTTCCCGATTTTTTCCCAAGAAAATACAGCTTGAGTTGCGACAGTTGCATTGACTTCAGTTTATCAGGTTTATTCAGTGAAATCGCTGGATAAATTTATCAGAAATGTGTAAACAAGTTTCCATACAAATTTTGACAGTTCATTTATAAACCTTACACGATTATAAGTTTATACGGTTTACATTGCTTTCATCAAATTTGATAGTCGTTTGGCATGTGCTGTGGACCGTGTAAAGTGCTGTTTGATCAAATTGATAACCAAAGTGAAAGAACAAGTGCCAGATAATTTAAATAAAAAGAAGAAATGAGCAAGAAAAGAAAATAATTCGACTTCATTTTAGAACTAATAAATTATTTCAAAAATCTCCAAAACCTTTTTTGTGGTGATACAACTTCAACAAAAACTGAAATTTTATGGGTTTTTGACGTGTGTAAGTCAAACCATCTAATTACACAGACATATCTGTGCACAATAATTTAAATAAAAACACATAATTGAACAAGGAGAAAGTATACGAGGCGGGTTCTGTTTAATTTAAACAAAAATTAACGTAAGAAAACAAACATCTTTATTGTTCAACAGCAAAGAATTTGATGAAGATTGTTTTTTGTTTGTTTATAAGATGCCATTTTTCACTGCGATAGCATCGCACAGATGTGTGCGGAATTGTGTTTTCGAAGTGGTAAATTCTGTAGCATCAGAAACGGTGCGGAGGTCGAGGTGAACTCGAGCCGGCAAAAAAACAATATTGTGAAATTTATTAAGGGCAGCAGTCTACCGGATATCCGATCGGATATCCGAATCCGGCTGTTATTTTTTACAGGATATCCGGAATCCGGTTATCCGGTAAAATCTATATCTGGCACATCCCTAGTTGCTAGTGGAGTTGCGCGCACAATATTCCTTTGGGCAGCATTCCTTTTTTTCCTCGTCCACATGAGCTACGAACTACGCTCGTCGAGCAACTCACGCGTTCTACTGATATCCCACGTGGAGCCCCAACCAGCGACCGCACACAAGTGTTTCAACGTTCGATAAAAACAAACGCACTCACGATAGGCAAATTTCTTCTTGCGTCACGTCATTGAACTCGGTACGCTGGCGCAAAAGCCTTTTCGTCAAGGTACGCATGCTCTATCGCACGTATATATATGCATACATTTTTTAAGCTCCTTTCCCATGCCCTCAATTCAATTTCTTTAAACTATAATTCTATAAACTCTCACATTAATTAATTTACATATGTACATACTTACGTGCATACTAAACTCGCAAATAATGGCAGCCTCCCACTTTCAATTTAATTTTTGGCAATTGCATCTGCTTTAATACGCAAAGTGTACTTCATCCACGCATCGCTCTCCCGCTCTTTTATTTTTTTTTTGTTTACCTTTACTCCAGCTCACCATCCCGTGTGAAGGAAAGGTATATACACAAGTATACATATGTACATACATACGTATAATATGCTTTCATATTTTCCCACTGTCTCTCCTATCCAATTGGAATTGGCAATATGTATGTTATTATAAATGTGCGTTCTTAATACACCACGCACTCCCATCCATGATACAATAATTTTTAGAAGGTAGTTTCACTTCTTCTTCTTATCCGCCATGTTAGCTATCTGACAGAAAACGTGTTTCGTATTTTTTGTTGTACCAACTTTTTCAAAAAAAAATCCACCTTTTGACGTTGGAAAAATAAATAATAATTTTCGAATATTTTTAAATATTTTTCTTCATAAAAAGTTAACTGCTGCTTTCGTGGATATTGCAACACACGGAATAGGTGTAATGATACAGCTATAAGAGCCACCGCATACCACAGAGTTTATCGGCCGCCTATTTAGATAATAGGGCTCGCTTGAAATATGTACATGAAGATGTATGGAGGTGCGCACA